>NW_020838000.1:6828741-6859471 GCF_003676395.1 Aethalodelphis obliquidens
AAAAAAAAAAAAAAAAAAAAGAAAATATATACAGACCTATCACAAGTAATGAAATTGAAACTGTAATTAAAAATCTTCCAACAAACAAAAGTCCAGGACCAGATGGCTTCACAGGCTAATTCTATCAAACATCTAGAGAAGAGCTAACACTGATCCTTCTCAAACTCTTCCAGAAAATTCCAGAGGAAGGAATACTCCCAAACTCATTCTATGAGGCCACCATCACCCTGATAGCAAAACCAAAGATACTACAAAAAAAAAAGAAAATTACAGACCAATATCACTGATGAACATAGATACAAAAATCCTGAACAAAATACTAGCAAACAGAATCCAACAACATATTAAAAAGATAATACACCATGATCAAGTGGGATTTATCTTAGGAATGCAAGGATTCTTCAATATACACAAATCAAGCAATGTTCTACACCATATTAACGTATTAAGGCATAAAAACAATATGATCACCTCAATAGAGGCAGAAAAAGCTTTTGACAAAATTCAACACCCATTTACGATTAAAAACTCCAGGAAATGGGCATAGAGGGAACCTACCTCAACATAATAAAGGCCTCATATGACAAACCCATAGCAAACATCATACTCAATGGTGAAAAACTGAAAGCATTTCCACTAAGATCAGGAACAAGATGAGGATTTCTACTCTCACCACTCTTAATCAACATGGTTTTGGAAGTCCTAGCCATGGTAATCAGAGAAGAAAAAGAAATAAAAAGAATACAAACTTGAAAAGAAGAAGTAAAACTGTCACTGTTTGCAGATGACATGATACTATATATAGAAAACCCTAAAGATGCCACCAGAAAACTACTAGAACTAATGAATGAATTTGGTAAGTTTGCAGGTACAAAATTAATGCACAGAAATCTCTGGCATCCCTATACAC
Organism: Aethalodelphis obliquidens; assembly: GCF_003676395.1. NCBI lineage: Eukaryota > Metazoa > Chordata > Mammalia > Artiodactyla > Delphinidae > Aethalodelphis > Aethalodelphis obliquidens. The sequence continues at coordinate 6,829,652 of NW_020838000.1, forward strand.
TAACAACAAAAGATCAGAAAGAGAAATTAAGGAAACAATCCCATTTACCATCTCAACAAAAAGAATAAAATACCTAGGAATAAACCTACCCAAGGAGGTAAAACACCTGTACTCAGAAAATTATAAGACACTGATGAAAGAAATTAAAGATGATGCAAACAGATGGAGAGATATACCATGTTCTTGGATTGGAAGAATCAATATTGTGAAAATAACTATACTACTCAAAGCAATCTACAGATTCAATGCAACCCCTACCAAACTACCAATGGCATTCTTCAGAGAATTAGAGCAAAAATTTTACAGTTTGTATGGAAACACAAAAGACCCCGAATAGCGAAAGCAATCTTGAGAAAGAAAAACAGAGCTGGAGGAATCAGGCTCCCTGACTGCAGACTATACTACAAAGCTACAGTAATCAAGACAGTATGGTACTAGCACAAAAACAGAAATATAAATCAATGGAACAGGATAGAAAGCCCAGAGGTAAACCCACACACATATGGTCACCTAATTTATGACAAAGGAGGCAAGAACATACAATGGAGAAAAGACAGCCTCTTCAATAAGTGGTGCTGGGAAAACGGGACAGCTACCCAAAAAAGAATGAAATTAGAAAGCTACTTAACACCATACACAAAAATAAACTCCAAATGGATTAAAGACCTAAATGTAGGACTGGACACTATAAAACAAATGTGATTGAATAAATGAGTAGCTCTAAAGTCATGCCATAGCCCTCTGTCCTCCTCTCTGTTATTCTTCTGTTAGAAACAAAGTTAGATGAAGATATGATTAACCCCTACACAAAAACTGATGATGATAGAAACTGCCTGTAAGTAATATCACTTTTGAATAAATCTAAGTTGAAATTGATCATGGGAAGTTGGACTATGGATCAAAGTGATCCATATGAAATTTAATTTTAAAACCTAACCACTATGAGGAGCTTCAAGATGGCGGAAGTGTAAGACGTGGAGATCACCTTCCTCCCCACAGATACACCAGAAATACATCTACACGTGGAACAACTCCTACAGAACACCTACTGAACACTGGCAGAAGACCTCAGACCTCCCAAAAGGCAAGAAACTTCCCACGTACCTGGGTAGGGCAAAAGAAAAGAGAAAAAACAGAGACAAAAGAATAGGGATGGAACCTGCACCTCTGGGAGGGAGGGAGCTGTGAAGGAGGAAAAGTTTCCACACACTAGAAGCCCCTTCACGGGTGGAGACTGTGGGTGGCGGAGGGGGGAAGCTTTGGAGCCGCGGAGGAGAGCACAGCAACAGGTGCGGAGGGCAAAGGGGAGAGATTCCCACACAGGATCAGTGCTGACTGGCACTCACCAGCCTGGACGGTTTGTCTGCTCACACACTGGGGCGGACAGGGAAGGGGGGACCTGAGGCTCGGGCTTCGGAGGTCAGACCCCAGGGAGAGGCCTGGGGTTGGTGGGGTGAACACAGCCTGAAGGGGCTAGTGTGCCACAGCCAGCCGGTAGGGAGTCTGGGAAAAATTCTTGAGCAACCAAAAAGGCAAGAGATTTTTCTTGCCTCTTTGTTTCCTGGTGCACGAGGAGAGGGGATTAAGAACGCCACTTAAAGGAGCTCCAGAGATGGGCGTGAGACGCTAAGGCTGCTGCTGCAACCACCAAGAAGCCTGTGTGCAAGCACAGGTCACTCTCCACACCTCCCCTTCCGGGTGCCTGTGCAGCCCGCCACTGCCAGGGTCCCGTGATCCAGGGACAACTTCCCCGGGAGAACGCACGGCGCACCTCAGGCTGCTGCAATGTCACGCCGGCCTCTGCCACCGCAGGCTCACCCCACACTCCATGCCCCTCCCTCCCCCCGCCTGAGTGAGCCAGAGGACCCGAAGCAGCTGCTCCTTTAACTCTGTCCTGTCTGAGGGAAGAACTGTCACCCTCAGGCGACCTACACACAGAAGCAGTTCCAAATACAAAGTTGAACCCCAGGAGCTGTGCGAACAAAGAAGAGAAAGGGAAATTTCTCCCAGCAGCCTCAGGAGCAGCGGATTAAATCTCCACAATCAACTTCATGTACCCTGCATCTGTGGAATACCTGAATAGAAAACGAATCATCCCAAATTGAGGAGATAGACTTTGGGAGCAACAATATATATATATTTTTTCCCTTTTTCTCTTTTTGTGAGTGTGTATGTGTATGCTTCTGTGTGTGATTTTGTCTGTATAGCTTTGCTTTTACCATTAGTCCTAGGGTTCGGGCTGTCCATTGTTTTATATTTTAGTATAGTTTTTAGCACTTTTTATCATTGGTAGATTTGGTTTTTTTGGTTTGGATGCTCTCTTCTTTCTTTTTTTTTTAATTACGTAAAAAAATTTTTTAATAACTTTTTTTATTTTAATAACTTATAATTTGATTTAATTTAATTTTATCGCCTTCTTTCTTTCTTTTTTTTTCTCCCTTTTATTCTGAACCATGTGGATAACAGGCTTTTGGTGCTCCAGCAAGGCATCAGAGCTGTGCCAAGTTCAGGACACTGGTACACAGGAGTCCTCCAAGCTCCACACAATATCAAACAGTGAAAATTTCCCAGAGATCTCCATCTCAATGCCAAGACCCAGCTCCAGTCAATGACCAGAAAGCTACAGTGCTGAGCACTCTATGCCAAACAACTAGCAAGACAGGAAAACAACACCATCCATTAGCAGAGAGGCTACCTAAAATCATAATAAGGCCACAGACACCCCAAAACACACCACCAGATGTGGACCTGCCAACCAGAAACACAAGATCCAGCCTCATCCACCAGAACACAGACACTAGTCCCCTGCACCAGGAAGCCTACACAACCCACTGAACCAAACGTCCACTGGGGACAGACACCAAAAACAATGGGAACTACGAACCTGCAGCCTGTGAAAAGGAGACCCCAAACACAGTAAGATAAGCAAAATGAGAAGACAGAGAAACACACAGCAGATGAAGGAGCAAGGCAAAAACCCACCAGACCTAACAAATGAAGAGGAAATAGGCAGTCTACCTGAAAAAGAATTCAGAATAATGATAGTAAAGATGATCCAAAATCTTGCAAATAGAATAGACAAAATGCAAGAAACAGTTAACAAGGACCTAGGAGAACTAAAGAGCAAACAAACAATGAAGAACAACACAATAAATGAAATTAAAAATTCTCCATAAAGGATCAATAGCTAAATAACTGAGGCAGAAGAATGGAAAAGTGACCTGGAAGATAAAATAGTGGAAAAAACTGCTGCAGAGCAGAATAAAGAAAAAGAATGAAAAGAATTGAGGACATTCTCAGAGACTTCTGGGACAACATTAAATGCACCAACATTCGAATTATAGGGGTCCCAAAAGAAGAAGAAAAAAAGAAAGGGACTGAGAAAATATTTGAAGAGATTATAGTTGAAAACTTCCCTAATATGGGAAAGGAAATAGTTAATTGAGTCCAGGAAGCACAGAGAGTCCCATACAGGATAAATCCAAGGAGAAACACACCAAGACACATATTAATCAAGCTATCAAAGATTAAATACGAAGAAAAAATATTAAAAGCAGCAAGGGAAAGACAACAAATAACACACAAGGGAATCCCCATAAGCTTAACAGCTGATATTTCAGCAGAAACTCTGCAAGCCAGAAGGGACTGGCAGGACATATTTAAAGTGATGAAGGAGAAAAACCTGCAACCAAGATTACTCTACCCAGCAAGGATCTCATTGAGATTTGACAGAGAAATTAAAACCTTTACAGACAAGCAAAAGCTGAGAGAATTCAGCACCACCAAACCAGCTTTACAACAAATGCTAAAAGGAATTTCTCTTGACAGGAAACACAAGAGAAGGAAAAGACCTACAATAACAAACCCAAAACAATTAAGAAAATGGGAATAGGCACATACATATCGATAATTACCTTAAATGTAAATGGATTAAGTGCTCCAATGAAAACTCATAGACTGGCTGAATGGATACAAAAACAAGACCCGTATCTATGCGGTCTACAAGAGACCCACATCAGACCTAGGGACACATACAAACTGAAAGTGAGGGGATGGAGAAAGATATTCCATGCCAATGGAAATCAACAGAAAGCTGGAGTAGCAATTCTCGTATCAGACAAAATACACTTTAAAACAAAAACTATTACGAGAGACAAAGAAGGGCACTACATAATGATCAAGGCATCAATCCAAGAAGATATAACAATTGTAATATTTATACATCCAACATAGGAGCAGCTCAATACATAAGGCAAATACTAACAGCCATAAAAGGAGAAATCAACAGTAACACAATCATAGTAGGGGACTTTAACACCCCACTTTCACCAATGGACAGATCACCCAAAATGAAAATAAATAAGGAAACACAGGCTTTAAATGATACATTAAACAAGATGGACTTAATTGATATTTATAGGACATTCCATCCAAAAACAACAGAATACACATTCTTCTCAAGTGCTCATGGAACATTCTCCAGGATAGATCATATCTTGGGTCACAAATCAAGCCTTGGTAAATTTAAGAAAGTTAATATCATATCAAGTATCTTTTCTGACCACAACGCTATGAAACTAGATATCAATTACGGAAAAACTCTGTAAAAAATACAAACACATGGAGGCTAAACAATACACTACTTAATAACCAAGAGATCACTGAAGAAATCAAAGAGGAAATCAAAAACTACCTAGAAACAAATGACAATGAAAACACGAAGACCCAAAACCTTTGGGATGCAGCAAAAGCAGTTCTAAGACGGAAGTTTACAGCAATATAATCCTACCTTAAGAAACAAGAAACATCTCAAATAAAACACCTAACCTTACACCTAAAGCAATTAGAGTAAGAAGAACAAAAAAACCCCAAAGTTAGCAGAAGGAAAGATATCATAAAGATCAGATCAGAAATAAATGAAGGCAACAATAGCAAAGATCAATAAACCTAAAGGCTGGTTCCTAGAGAACATAAAAAAGTTTATAAACCATTAGCCAGACTCATCAAGAAAAAAAGGGAGAAGACTCAAATCAATAGAATTACAAATGAAAAAGGAGCAGTAACAACTGACACTGCAGAAATATGAAGGATCATGAGAGATTACTACAAGCAACTCTATGCCAATAAAATGGACAACCTGGAAGAAATGGATAAATTCTTAGAAAGATACAAACTTCCAAGACTGAACCAGAAAGAAACAGAAATTATGAACAGACCAGTCACAAACACTGATATTGAAACTCTGATTAAAAATCTGGAAGAAACAAAAGCCCAGGACCAGATGGCTTCACAGGTGAATTCTATCAAACATTTAGAGAAGAGCTAACACCTATCCTTCTCAAACACTTCCAAAATTTAGCAGAGGGAGGAACACTCCCAAACTCATCCTACGAGGCCACCATCACCCTGATACCAAAACCAGACAAGGATGTCACAAGGAAAGAAAACTGCAGGCCAATAGCACTGATGAACATAGATGCAAAAATCCTCAACAAAATGCTAGCAAACAGAATCCAACAGCACATTAAAAGGATCATACACCATGATCAAGTGGGGTTTATCCCAGGAATGCAAGGATTCTTCAATATACGCAAATCAATCAATCAGTGTGATACACCATATTAACAGATTGAAAGAGAAAAACCATATGATCATCTCAATAGATACAGAGAAAGCTTTTGACAAAATTCAACACCATTTATGATAAAAACCCTGCAGAAAATAGGCAGAGAGGGAACCTACCTGAACATAATAAAGGCCATATATGACAAACCCACAGCAAACATCGTCCTCAATGGTGAAAAACTGAAACCATTTCCACTGAGAACAGGAACAAGACAAGGTTGCCCACTCATACCACTATTATTCAACATAGTCTTGGAAGTTTTAGCCACAGCAATCAGAGAAGAAAAATAAATAAAAGGAATCCAAATTGGAAAGAAGAAGTAAAACTGTCACTGTTTGCAGATGACATGGTACTATACATAGAGAATCCTAAAGATACTACCAGAAAACTACTAGAGGTAATCAATGAATTTGGTAAAGTAGCAGAATACAAAATCAATGCATAGAAATCTCTTGCATTCCTATACACTAATGATGAAAAATCTGAAAGAGAAATTAAGAAAACACTCCCATTTACCATGGCAACAAAAAGAATAAAATATCTAGGAATAAACCTACCTAAGGAGACAAAAGACCTGTATGCAGAAAATTAAAAGACACTGATGAAAGAAGTTAAAGGTGATACAAATAGATGGACAGATATACCATGTTCTTGGATTGGAAGAATCAACATTGTGAAAATGACTATACTACCCAAAGCAATCTACAGATTCAATGCAATCCCTATCAAACTACCACTGGCATTTTTCACAGAACTAGAACAAAAAATTTCACAATTTGTGTGGAAACACAAAAGACCCCGAATAGCCAAAGCAATCATGAGAACGAAAAATGGAGTTGGAGGAATCAGGCTCCCTGACTTCAGACTGTACTACGAAGCTATAGTAATCAAGGGAGACTGGTACTGGCACAAAAACAGAAATATAGATCAATGGAACAGGATAGAAACCTAGAGAGAAACCCACGCACATATGGTCACCTTATCTTTGATAAAGGAGGCAAGAATATACAGTGGAGAAAAGACAGCCTCTTCAATAATTGGTTCTGGGAAAACTGGACAGCCACATGTAAAAGAATGAAATTAGAATACTCCCTAACACCATACACAAAAATAAACTCAAAATGTATTAAAGACCTAAATGTAAGGCCAGACACTATCAAACTCTTAGAGGAAAACATAGGCAGAACACTCTTTGACGTAAATCACAGCAAGATCCTTTTTGACCCACCTCCTATAGAAATGGAAATAACAAAAATAAACAAATGGGACCTAATGAAACTTAAAAGCTTTTGCACAGCAAAGGAAACCATAAACAATATGAAAAGACCACCTTCAGAATGGGAGAAAATATTTGCAAATGAAGCAACTGACAAAGGATTAATCTTCAAAATTTGCAAGCAGCCCACGCAGCTCAAATTCAAAAAAACAACCCATTCCAAAAATGGGCAGAAGACCTAATCAGACATTTCTCCAAAGAAGATATACAGATTGCCAACAAACACATGAAAGAATGCTTAACATCATTAATCATTAGAAAAATGCAAATCAAAACTACAATGAGATATCATCTCACACCAGTCTGAATGGCCATCATCAAAAAATCTACAAACAGTAAATGCTGGAAAGCGGGTGGAGAAAAAGGAACCCTTTTGCACTGTTGGTGGGAATGTAAGTTGATACACCCACTATGGAGAACAGTATGAGGGTTCCGTAAAAAACTAAAAATAGAACTACCACATGACCCAGCAATCCCACTACTGGGCATATACCCTGAGAAAACCATAGTTCATAAAGACTCATGTACCAAAATGTTCATTGCAGCTGTGTTTACAATAGCCAGGACATGGAAGCAACCTAAGTGTCTATGAACAGATGAATGGATAAAGATGTGGCACATATATACAATGGAATATTACTCAGCCATAAAAAGAAACGAAATTGAGTTATTTGTAGTGAGGTGGATGGCCCTAGAGTCTGTCATACAGAGTGAAGTAAGTCAGAAAGAGAAAAACAAATACTGTATGCTAACACATATATATGGAATCTAATAAAAAGGTCATGAAGAACCTAGGGGTAAGACGGGAATAAAGACACAGACCTACTAGAAAATGGACTTGAGGATACGGGGAGGGGGAAGGGTAAGCACGGACAAAGTGAGAGAGTGGCATGGACACATATACACAGCAAAATGTAAAGTAGACAGCTAGTGGGAAGCAGCTGCATAGCACCGGGAGATCAGCTCAGTGTTTTGTGACCACATGGAGTGGTGGGATAAGGAGGGTGGGAGGGAGTGAGACCCAAGAGGGAAGAGATATGGGAACATATGTATATGTATAACTAATTCACTTTGTTATAAAGCAGAAACTGTCACACCATTGTAAAGCAATTATACTCCAATAAAGATGTTTAAAAAAAAAACCTAACCACTAGGGGAAAATATCAACAGTACAATCCAAAGATGGGCTTCAATAGACTTGATAACAAATCATGTAAGACTTCTGGGTTTCACAATCCACCTGGCCACCATAAACTAACGTTATGTTTTGACTGCTGAAAAAGCTAATATGGTCTTCGGAAAGAGAAATATTGTGTTACATTATGAAGTATATCTAAGAATTGTTTGTCTCAATCTAAAGAAAAACACCTGAATTGCTGATGATAGCCAGTCTGAAATGCAGTAATGCCTCCTGAGGCAGTGAGCTGTCACTGGTAGGGTTGAAAGCAAGCCTGCAAGTTCATCTAAGACGGATGAAATTCACTTAGAAGGAAGGTTGAATTTGGTGATCTGAAAGAATGTTTAAATTCGAAGTTTCTAAGATTTAAAAGGAAATTCCTTGAGCTTCAGTTTTTGTTGTCTGTAAAATAAGAGGGTTTTCGGAACGTAATGTATATCTACATAAAATTTTGTGCATAAACAGCGGACGTGTTTAGGCAAGTTCAGAATGGTAGAGCAAGATACCTGGTTTATTACACTAAAGATTTCCTAAATTATGGTGTCATTTTAATTTTTGTTCTCATTTAATTATTTCAGTGTTTATAGAATTTTATACCAAGTGACGTAAAATTTGTTGGTAGAACATTAATGGGGCTAAAAAGTTTTAGATGATATAATGACTCAGTTGTTTTGTTTTTAAAAATGAGCTAAGTTTTTGTTTTTTTCTCTAATTTGAGAATATTTGAGTATCCTCATATCATCAGGCAACTAGGAACCCCAGTTTTCTGGTTCTCAGTTAGATCCTGAAAGGAAAGCTGAAACCAAAGACATCAGGCCCTTCTAAAGAGGCTTTTTAAAACTGGTCCCAGTAAATAGGACTGGAATTCTCTAGAACAGCAGTTCTCAAAATATGGTCCACAGGCCCCTGGGGTACTCAAAAGACTTTCAGAAAGTCTGTGAGGTTAAAGCTATTTTTATAATAATATAAGACTATATTTGCCTTTTGCATTGTGTTGACATTTGTGCTGATGGTGCCGAAGCTGTTATATGTAAAACTGCTGATGCCTAAGTACAAATCAAGGCAGTTCCACCAAACTGTTAGCAGTCATTGTATCCTTCATACACTCACAAATGTCAGTTTTACTTAAGAATATCCATTATGAACTAGTAAAATTGTTAATCTTATTAAATCACCCTAGAGTACACTTTAAAATAATGGGAAGTAAACATAAAGCACTTGTGTATTTTCAGTTTAAAGCTGTTTTCATGGAGATTGGGAGTTCCGTTTTTTCTTGAAAGATCTATTGACCAACAAACTATTTAGTTATTCAGACTTGGGTGTTTGGCAAATATTTTTTCAAAAGTAAGTGAAGTGAGCTGTCACTCAAATTTTCATATGAACATCAGAATTTTAGAGAACTTCCATGTGATACGTGAACTTGACATTTTCCCAAAGTTTTTTCTGATGAAATCAGTGGTGATACAACCAGTATTATTTTCTGATATTCTGTAATAAAATGTGCTAATATTTTGGAGATCTGCATAACTCAGAGAACCAGTATTTTCCATATGACCGTCTCATGTTACAAATGATTCATGTTTAAAAGGTCCATTCAGAGTGCAAGAAAGACCAATGGATTTTAATGTCACAGAATATGCAAAGTTCACTGAGATTTTTTCAGATTCCTTATTGCAACTTGTTCAGTTCTGACATAGCATCAAAGAAGAAAGTACACAAATATCTAAAAAGGCTATTAAAATACTTCTCTTTTTCCAATTACGTATTTCGGTGAGGCCTGATTTTCTTTATATACTTCAATCAAAAAGCACATAGTATTTGACTGAACGTAGAAGCTGATGTGAGTATCCAGCTGTCTTTTATTAAGCTGGACATTAAAGGGATTTGCAAAAATCTAAGATGATGCTACTCTTCTTCATCTTTTTGTTTGGGAAAATATAGTTATTTTTCACAAAATATGTTATTTTTGCCATAACATAATGTAATAAATGTATTTTAAAATCGATTAAAAAATATTTAAAATATTTCTCTTTTAATTTCTAATACTGTAAATATTGATGGATGTAACTCACATAAACAAAAATTTTTGGATTTTCTCCATAATTTCAAGTGCAAAGAAGTTAAGAATATGCTGGGGCTACAAAATGGCAATTCTATCAGGACCTCCTTTACAGAATTGACTCTATTTGCCCTAACACAGCCTTTTCTTGGCTTTGCTTCTAGTCTTAAAAGATGCCCAAGGTGAGGTTGATGACTGTTAAAGCTTCACTAAGTTTTCTCCAAATCCATGAACTTCACTGCCTTGACTAAATCCCCTTTGGGAAATTAACAGCTTGTGTGATTGAAAGTCCTCTCAGCCTCCCTTGGATGTGAAATAGTTTACTTCAGTGGCTGTACTTCTGTGTGGTGGGAAAATATCCCTACATTGGGCCCCTGCTGTGTGAGCGATTACCAACCTGGCAATGGAAAACGAAGCCAAAAATAGGGCATAAATGTGTGCTACCAAGAAAAAAATTACGTGAAAACTCAAACTTGAATTATTAAGGGATAGTTATCTTTAGGAAGACCCACATTTAAAATGAATGTATACAGGTTTCCTTTAATATGCAGATTTTTCTGGGCAGGTAAATGTTTGCTTACTGCTCAGTCACTATGTAGAGAATCTTAAATCTAACGAATAGTAGTCATAGTCAATTAATGAGCCCATTACAAATGGTTGCATGTTTCTAAAATTATAATGTAAGTCAAGAAGATAATATTTGATTTAAAATAATTAGACTGATAGGCAACTTTCTTTGGAAATCTCTTTACTAAGCAAAGTGATCTGCGTATAAGAGTAAAATACAAACTCTTCACAGTGTCTTTAGCCATTACAATGATTTTAAAATAAGGCTACTCAGAATGGCTTTTCTGGCAATTGAAATGATTTCTCACATATTAGAAATTTCATTAAGCTACAAGTTATGGAGGAAATATAATGTCTTTCTCTTGAGAAATTATTTGAATACTCACAAATATCATTCATGCTAATGACTGGATAAAAGTCAAAGTAATAAACCACATGTAGCACAGGTCTACACTTATGATTAACATTCTATCAAATTTATATTTAATTAATTCAGGTAATGCATACTGAGACTTCCTTATAAGTTAGAAGCCCCAGCTTTCAATTAAAAATTGAAAAGTTTTTGTACAGCTAAAAAATTACTAACAATAGGTAGCATTGATTGAGTGCTTGGTATATATGCAAGGTACTGCTCTAAGCACTTTACAGATATTGATTTATTTATTTTGCACTGCCCTTCTCCACAATCTGAGTCTTTTGACAATACACATATGTTTGGACTTATTACTTCTGTTTTATGTTTTGGTTTTATTTTTCATTCTTACTTTTCTTATTCTACTCCATCAACAAAAGAGATCATTATATTTCAAAGTCACAATGTTGTGACTTTGTCAGCATCAAACTCTGGTAATTTATGGAGTCACGACTCAGGTCCAGCCTCCCTGAGTCCATGTTCTTTCAGCAGGACCATGCTGTCTTTTTTAAATTGAGGATAAACAGAGGTGTCTGAGCTCATTAAAATGCCTTCCCTATAACATTTCCTTCCATGGTTAATAGTAATAACCACTTTATCAGTGGCATGGTTTCTGAGTCAGTGACAAGGTATTTGCATTATCCTCTAGGTTATCCAGATGACCTTACCATTGTCTAGGGCCATCCTAGCCATATCAATCATGGGACCTGCATTATAGTGTTGCAATGAGGATTAAATGAAATAACATAAACATGAAGTTTAGGGCTTCCCTTGTGGTGCAGTGGTTAAGAATCCGCCTGCCAATGCAGGGGACATGGGTTCGAGCCCTGGTCCAGGAAGATCCCACATGCCGTGGAACAACTAAGCCCGTGTGCCGCGACTGCCGAAGCCCGGCGTGCCTAGAGCCCGTGCTCCGCAACAAGAGACACCACTGCAATGACAAGCCTGCGCACTGCAAAGAAGAGTAGCCTCCACTCGCCGCAACTAGAGAAAGCCCACGCACAGCAACGAAGACCTAACACAGACAAAAATAAATAAATATAATTAATTAATTTAAAAAACTCTCCTGGTGGGGGAGGATTCAGCATTAAAAAAAAAAAAAACATGAAGCTTTAGCATGGAACCTCTCACATAAGTGCTCAATGAATTTTAGCTATAATTGTTAAATCTTGTATTTTGGAGGTCATTTGAGGCTGTTGGTACTCTTTCCTTGGAAAAGGGTGAAAACTGGCTTAGTAACTCAACCAGGAGATGTGTTGACCACATAGCTTTCGACAGGGGTTGAAATTCAAGGGGCCAAATTAAGTACTATATGCTTAATTTGCCTCTGGGAAGAGGGGTGGCGTTTGAGGTGGATCAAGTAAAAAAATTCTTTGGGATATTGGAAAATAAAATGCTGTGGAGAACAAGCATGAAATCCTATAACAGATCAGAGGTCGTGTCAGATTTGGAACAGGGAACAATCTGGTGAACCAGAGGAGAATGGGTTTGGAATGAGAGCCAATTAGGGAAAAAGAAAGGAGGGTCATAGGAAATATGTGAGATCAGTCTACACTTTGCCTTTATTGGATGCTAGGAGTATGGTTTATGGATTATCCAGTTGCTGTATAAAGTCAGAGGCAATGTAGGTCGATCCTAGTTTGGAGAATCCTTGAATGGGTGATGTAAATTCTCACATTGATGGGACATTGATAAGGAATTCATATTGAACAATTGTCTTTACACATAGTAAAGTATTTCACCTTTATTACACACTTCTGCATTATATATTTGTATTCTCAGTTTTGCAGTCAGAAGAGAGATTTCAGTGAGGGGAATGTTTTAGTTATGGCTCTTGTTTGCAGATGACCAAACCCAGTTGAACTAGTGTAGGCAAAATTGGAAATGAATTGGCATAAATACCCCAAACTATGTAAAGGGCAGGGACAACGCTGAGTCCCAGAGTTTTCTGGAACAAGGGAGAGTAGTGTTGCTGGGCCCCATTCTCCTGCTGGCTCTTTACTCCCCCTGCATCTTTCTGCATATCAACTTCATTCTTTCACATTGGCGTTTGCATATGGGGGAACATGGCTCATGGCTGCTCTTTATCTCAGAGTTTTTCCTCCCAAGAGACATAGGTGATAACTCTGAGTAGCTGAGCCATGTGCCCATTCTTGGACCATGGCAGGGGATTGGGCACTAAGACTGGTTGCTTCCACCATAGCCTCAAGTTTGAGTCAGGAAAGAAAGGGTCCACCCACTTCTCCATAATGATTTCGATTTGAAGAGGACAGAAGGGCTGGGAAAACAAAACCAATAATAGATTACTCTGAATAACTCACCCATGGTCTTACACAATCTGTAAATATTGGGAAATAGAACTAGTCTGCTCTGTCTTTGTCCTAAAGCCTTTGCTGTTTCCCTATCAGCCTCCATTGATCTAGTTAATGCCCATCAACATGTAATTTGTTTCAGGACACTGGGTGGGGAGGGAGGCAATAGAATATTTCATAACATGGTTTTCACCACCAAAAGTGATCTTTCCTTCTTCCAACTGGTATAACCCAGTTGCTGCAAATACATCACTTCTATAAAACTTGTTGCTTATTATTCCATGTTATTTATTGACACTGCATGGATTAATGGTGGGTTATTTCTCTTTTATTGAATAGAAAGCTCCTGGAGGAAGAGAAGCCCTGTCACATAGCACCTGGAATAGACCCCCATCTTATTTAGTGCTTCATAAATATTTGAATATCAGTCTTCCCAAAATGGGTAGGATAGTGATTTCAAGTAGCTGTCATTTGTTTGCTTTTAGTGACATGTTTATTGAAGTATGATGTGCATACAGAAAAGTGCACAAATCATAAGTATATAGCTTGATGTAGTCTCACAATTTGGAAAATACCCATGTAAGCCACCTAGATCAAAAAACAACATAGCAGTACCCGCTGAAGCGCTTTTGTGCCTTTTGTAATCACTACTCCTTCTAGAAGTAACCATTATAAGATGCTAATCACTACTCCTTCTAGAAGTAACCATTATAAGATGTTTTAAATAATGTCTGACAAAGGTATCGTATCTTTTAATATGTGCTCTCTAACGGTATAAAATCCCTACGTCAATGTGCTCAAAAGACCCCCATGATGTAAGCTTTTGACACTTTGCTTCACAAGCATCTAAGGCTGTGCTACAGGGCAGAATCTAGCAAGGAGTAAAAACCTAATGAGGTTTCAGCCAAGAATGCTCTCGCGAAAGGATATTAAAGATGTGTGGATCACCTAGTTCCTGGAATGGGCTTGCACACAGACTAAGTCATTTTCTGGCCTCTTATTGGGGCTAGTGGTGGCTCAATGGAAAGCAAAGCATTCTGCTATGTTTTATCTGATTGGATTAATTTTTTTAATTTTGTTTTTTGTATCTTCCTATGATATCTGATTTTCTGTGTTTTAGCAAATACTTTTTTCTATAATCTCCTTTTAAAAATGTTGTAGTATCAGAAAAACTGCTTACGGTATCTCTAGTGTTTTCTGTACAAATATAGCACCTAGATATCCTACCGTTAGCTTTTATCTCTTCAAGTCACCCAGGCAGCACACTTTCTCAGTAGCTGTCCATGGAAATCTTGATTCATGTTCATATATACGCATGTTTCTCTTGTCATTAAGGTTGGGATTAGAGAATTCTGCTTCATTTATAGTTCTAATGCAACCAAAAAGGCCAAATACTATCTGATTTCATTTTGTTTTGCCTTCAAGCTAGTATGACTTTCAGGTCTTACTTAATGTTTGTCTGTTATATGGCTTTGAATTTTTGTCTGAACTTTGAATTTTAAAAAATTAGTTTTATGTTTGTGTAACTCATGAAATTCACTAGTGAGGACTCCAAATGATGGAACTATGAACCTTAGAAAATGTGGTCCAGATTCTGATGACTTCAGAGAGAGTTCCACACATTGCCACATTCTCGTTTTGAGAACATGGAAAACTAAAGCCATTGGATATGCTCTGTTGGCTCATCTTGCAAAGCTGTTTCTGTACAGTGGGCTTTATGCTCTGTTCTTATAAAACATCTTGAATGGAATTCTTTAATTTTGGTATTGTCCCCAGACATGTTCCAGGTTTCCATAATGAGTCTTTCATTGTAACCACTTCTCATTTTCCATTGATCCTACAGTTTTTATTGTGATTTAAAATGCCAGAGGGCCAGAAGACAAAGCAGAGTGAGGGCAAATAGAGCATCTTGTTAATATTGCTGCTGTGCCACACAGACCAGGCTTCAGGTGTAGGCTCTGCCCTTACTAATTCTGTGGCCCTGGAACACTACTTAATACCTCTACTTCGACCTTGCCTGCGTCTGCCGGGAGCCAGCAATCCTTCACGCACCCCGCATCCAGTCAGACACGCTGTGCACCGACGGAGCGGACGTGGGCAGAGCGATGGTGGCCAGGCTCGGACTGGGGCTGCTGCTCCTGGCACTGCTCTTACCTACGCAGGTTTATTCAAATCAAACAACTGTTGTAACACCTTCAAGTAATTCCTCCCAGCATACCTCAGCTGCCCCCAATCCAGCAAATGCCACCACCAAGGCAAGTGACGGTGCTCTGCAGTCAACAGCCAGTCTCTTGGTGATCTCGGTCTCCCTTCTACATCTCTACTGTTAAGAGACTCAGGCCAGGAAACATCTATACTTCCCATCCTCTAAACCCAATTCAGATGGCATCCAGACATCCAGTGTGACAAGGGAAAAACAAAAACCAAAACAGGTCTTCATTGAATGAATCTGCTAGTTCCACACCTTATTTTATTGACAGAAACTGTTGAGGATCCCAAATTTGATTGGTTTGAAGAGCATGTGAAGGGTTTGACTAGATGAATGCCAATATTAAATCTGCTGGAGTTTCCTGTACAAGATGAAGAGAGACAACATCCAAAATTAGTTAAGAGCTGATTTCCTTAAATGTGGCTTAAGAAGTATGGACACATAAAACTCTACCTTGAAAGTGAGAATAGATTTTATCTTACCTAGAGATAAAGAATGGGATGTGGAACAGAGATTCAGTTTTCATTTGTTCATTAAATTTATAAGGCCATAAAACAATGAGGCAAAACAAAGCTTCTGTGATTCTATTTTATATGTACATTAGAAGGAACTTCCAGGTGTTACTGTAAATGCTCAATGTGTTGTTTCAGCAGTACTAATTTAATGCTGATGTACTCTAGAGAAAATTTTATGTTAAGCTATCACTGTTCTCTTGGGAACTGAACTCTTTCCCTTAGGGTTTGGGTTTGACATTGCATTTGAATTTTTATATAGTCATTGATATGTACCAGGGCAATGATGGATTGGAATCTACCCCAAATCCAAGCATAATGAGTACATTTTGCTTATATACTTATCAACTATTCTTATTCAAAAAGAGCAGTAGATTCATTTGGCTAAACAGATAACAAAGAGTAGAATTACATTGATCTCAACTAATTTCAAAATGCTTTTTATTTCTGCATATGTCGAATACTTTTTACAGTTTAAAAAATGGTCTGTTTTGAAGGTAAGATTGACAAATCTTGAAATTAAAAAGGCAGATATGTGAAGGAGCTAAACTATAAATCAGATATATTTGGTAAGGGAAGACTGGAAGCTTGCTTACATTAAATTCAGAAAAACTTTTATCCTCTTTTCTGTAAATACTTCTTTTTAAACTGAATCAGAATAGCCACATTTGGAACACTTTATGTTATCATTCAGTATTTTTAGATAGTTAGAACCTGGTCCAAAGCCTAAAGTGGGCTTGATTTTGGAAAGTAAATCTTTTCACAACTGCCTTGATGCACAGAAACCTTTTTAAAAATAGACACTCCCTAAAGTCTTTTGTTAGCATGGTCACACACTGATGCTTAGATGTTCTGAAATCTAATATGGCCACAATAGTCTTGATAACCAAAGTCATTTTTTTTCCATCTTTAGAAATCTACACTGGAACAACCATATCCAGCAGATCTCAAGCTACTGTGTGTGTGAATGAACATTCTCTTTTGTTTCATACCTGGATGCTGTACATCTATTTTGGATTGTATATTGTGTATTTATGTTTTGATTCATAGTAACTTCTCTTGTTATGGAATTGATTTGCATTAAACACAAACTATAAATAAAAAGATGGCTGAAAGAGAAAAAAAAAAAAAAAGCCTCTACTTCTTAGTATCCGTATCTTCTAAATGGTGATAACAGTAGCTACCAGGATCTTGCTTATACGAATCCAAATTCAAGAGACTGAGGCATCTTGCATCAATTTAGCTTCCCAAGTCTACAGTGATGTTTCCAGTCCCAGCTCAACTTCCTATTTTGTCTTCCTCCCTGAGGGCAGCTGTGATCACCTTCTTCTCTCCCTCAGCCTTGATTAACTTCACTAGAAATGGAATTCAGGTGGCTCCTTGGGTCTGTGAGGATTCGCGGCTCTTGGTTACAAACAGTGGTTTGCTGGTAAATGTTTAATAGTTGACTTTTTGGAGAAAACCTTGATTTGTAGCATTTAAAAAAATTTTGGGTATAAATACTGCCACCATACCCAATCTCCAACTATCCAATTCATGACACTGATGTGGGAGTGGGAAGAAATGTGCACCATAGGTCCTCCCAGACAAGTTGTAGCCAGCTACCCTACACCACTGGTCCTAAATCACCTGGGCCTGGACTTGAACTATGATTCTCTGGTTCTGTAAGCATGGTCCACAGTCCTGGTGGAGAGCTCGCTATAGAAGTTCAGTAGGAACCAAACACAAGACACCTCCCCTTGGCTGCTTGACCTGAATCTCTATTTGCTACTTTGTAGGGTACATCCTCCAGGGTGGAGAGAAAACTCGCCAATAAACTAGAAGTCCTAGTGGGTAGACCTGAGTCCATAACTAACACTGAAATTTGAATTCTGTGTACAGCCGACCCTTGAACAACACAGGTTTGAACTTGCATGGGTTCACTTACATGAGAGTTTTTTTAAATAGTAAATACTACAGTATTATACAGTCTGCAGTTGCTTGAATCTGTGGATGCGAAACCGTGTTTATGGAGGATCCATGTGTACAGAAGGCAGAAGGTTGACTATAAATTATATGTGAATTTTCAACCGCATGGAGGTTCAACACCCCTCACTCCCACGTTGTTGAAGGGTCAACTGTATTGTTATCTAGTCTGTAGCACTTCTCAGCCTTTGAGGATTTACATTCATGACAGTGGTATTAGTTATCTATTGCTGCATGACAACTTACCCCCAAATTTAGCCACTTGAAACAGCATGTATTTAACTCACAGTTTCCATGGGCTGGAAACCAGGTGTAGCTTAGCTGGGTGCCTCCAGCTCAGTGACTCTTTTTAAGCTGCAGTCAAGTGTCAGCCAAGGCTGCAGTCACCTCATGGCTCAATTGAGGGAGACACTGCTTCCAGCTTTTCTCACATGTCTCCTGGCAGGCCTTGGTCTCCCCTGGATGCTGACTGGAGCCGTCAGCTCCTCGCCATGTAGGTCTCAGCAGAGAGCAGTTCACAACGTGGCAACTGGATTCCTTCACAGCAAGTTAGAAAAAGAGAGGCTTCCCAAGACAGAGGCCATAGTCTTTTCATAACCTACCTTCGAAAATGACATCACGTGGCTCTTGTCATATTTTATTCACTAGTGAGTCACTAGGTTCAGTCCACACTCAAGGGGGGAAACTTATATAAATGCATGAAGGAAGCAGGGATCATGGGGCTGTTATTGGCCCTACCACATCTTTTAACCATGCTTCGAAATCTTTTTCTTCAGTTTCTGAAGAAAGACAGCAGACAGGACCAGCAATTCAAAAGTCTCCTTAACTGCAATATCTGGAGTAAAAGTAGAGTCCAAACTATCAGGTCTCAGTATGCTAGGAAGGGCAAAAGACTGGATCCAGTCTCAGGATATCTGCCTTTGCCCCCTCAATTCTTCTAGGAAAAAAAGACTAATTTCTGAAGAAAGAGAAAAATCATCAAGTCTAGGTTAAAAACCAATTTTCAGGAGGTAACTTCATAAGCAAATTTTTAGACTCCCATAAATTTAGAAAATTCATATAATGCTGCCTACATCTGGTTTTCTACCAAGAACACACAATTTAAAATGGTATTCTTTCCCAAATTGTCTGGGTTTGCAATGATATTCCAAAAACCATCACTGTATATGTTTGACGTCTGTTCTTTGGCACTGTTTGACACTATTTTTCTAGGAGTTGAGTTGGTGTGGTTGGTGGGGCTTGGATTTTTGTTAGTGCTTTGTTTCAGCATAGGCCAGCTCTGCACCTACATTCATACAACCTGTCTGGTGGCCCCCAATATACAACCAGTGTAATCCTGGTCACCTGAGGATTCACGTTACATTCAAAGAATTACTGTTCATTACTAGAAACTTTAAAGGATCATGTCTATCATCACTGCAGGTTTTCAAGGGACAGCACAAGCACTTTCATCCAATACAGAAAGCTTTCTATAACTATCCTTTTGATCTCTCTGTCCTTGAAGTTTTTTCCTACTATGGCAACTACTAAAAACCTTTCCCCATCTCTGTCATTCATATGATTCCATCACCACCTCCCTGTGTTCCACTGACTTTCTCCTCCCCAATTGTACACGGTATGCAATACAGGTTCCCAGAACAGCTGTGTGTGACCCTTGAGAAGATAGTTTGGTTCCCTGTTCTGATGGCCTTTCGCATGATAACCAGGCAACAACTCTGCTTTGGAACAGTCATGAATAAAATTATCTCTATACAAAGGGCTGTCATCAAGAAACAGCCCTGGACTTTGTGTGGAGAAAACAAAGCCAACCTTATTTGTTTACACCATTGTCTGATGGATTTTCTTCTGCTTTTAGCAGAGTACATTCCTAACCAATATAAATATTAATGAACACTAGTTTCATATCTCATAGCTCAAATTTTAGAATTAAAAACTCTTGTTTCCTAAGTCGTGTTGTAGTCGGGTCATCCGACCCTGGATCTTGATTTCTTTCTCCTTTGGTTCCTTTCTCCCAAACTCAATTAAGAAGGAAGTGAAGAGGAACCCTTTTCATGGGCAGTCTTAGGAATAAAGAAAGGCTCTGGAAATGTAGTATTTATTCTAAGAACCAGTCTTAAATTATTCAGTTTAGAAGCTCTGAGTAGTTCTCCCAACTCCCCGCCCCTGTCCACTGAGTCAACAGAGCTCAAAAAGACCCCAACAATTTTCCATGTTCAAATCATATAAAGTTATATTTAATATCAACAGTTTTCCCCTACTACCTACTATTTTGTATGTGTGTGGTTTTTGAGAAGTTTAAAGATGTTTTGGGCAAAAATACTGCTGTAAATAAAGTTGCAGCTGAGTTCGCTGCAAAAAGAGGAAAGGAGATAAGAATGTACCCTTTGAAATATTTTTTTCCATTCTACAAAAAGCATAGAGAAAAAAGAAGAGAAACCAACATGGAAATTACCTGGATGATTTTTTTCTCCTTTTTTCAGTTTGGGCATTTACAGTAGCTTAGAGACTGGTTCGTAACCAGGAGAGCTGGCCCTCAAATTTGAAGGCTATGATTTGTATCCTATACTTAGGAATTGTGCTCATTTGTTTTTAACTTAGTATGTTTTGCTTCCTCATTTGTTTTGGGCTTGTTTTCCTGCCTACATAGCAGCAGGTGTTTGGGTGATAATAACATCTAAAATAATTCTAGGAAAAAGTTCAAATTGGCTGGAGAGCAGCAGGAGCTATCACAGTATTTCTTCCCCACCAGTCTCTGGTAATTTAGTTTAACTAATCAGGTGGCAGCACCAAAGCTGTTATGTGCCTGCGACATGGTGTTTTATCATTCATAATTGTGTTGCTGTTTTAACCACGGTGAGAGGCATATAGAAAAGTTTTGTAGTTTGGGATGGGTAATGCTGCAGTCTAGAAATGCCCACTACCAAGGATGACCCGACTACAACACGACTTAGGAAACAACGAGTTTTTAATTCTAAAATTTGAGCTATGAGATATGAAACTAGTGTTCATTAATATTTATATTGGTTAGGAATGTACTCTGCTAAAAGCAGAAGAAAATCCATCAGACAATGGTGTAAACAAATAAGGTTGGTTTTGTTTTCTTCACACAAAGTCCAGAAATTATTCAGTAGGACTATGATGCCATCAGGGTCTCATGTTTCTTCCATTTTCCCACTCTACCACTTTTATTGTGTGAATACCCTCCTCCTGGTCTCTGAATAGCTCTGCACCTCCAAGCAACAAATCCATATGCTAGCCTGAAAGAAATTCGCAGTACATTCCCAGTTATGTCATTGACCAGAACTGGAAATTCACAGTACATTCCCAGTTATGTGTCATTGGCCAGAACTGAGTCATAGGATCGCCCATAGTTGCAAAAATGGCTGGGAAACCAAGATTTTTAGTTGGACAAATCTGACATACTCCCTAGATCAGGTTTTTGGTTAGTAAGAAAGAAGGGGAGAATGGATATTTAGTAGGTAATTAGAGTGCCTTGCAAAATTGCTCTTCAGAGAATAATCTTTCTCTTCTGTATATGTATATGTATATGTAAAATGTATGTGTGTGTGTGTGTGTGTGTGTGTGTGTGTGTGTGTGTGTATTTCCTGAACATGTTTAAGAGTGTGGGCTTTGGTATCTGAAAGAACTGAATTTCAATTTTCTTCTACTACTTACTAGATATGTGACCTCAGGGAAGTGATTTCAGCCTATCCATCTCATATTCCTGAGATTACAGTAGTATCTACTTCACGGAATTTTTGTGGGAATATGAAAGATAATATATGTAAAGCACTTGGCACATTCTTGGAATATAATAAACTTTTAGTAACATTTATTATTGTTTTCATTATTTTACAGTACTATCTTGCTGCTATTATTGTTAACCTCTGCATTTTCTGAACTGATAGGCATTTGAGAAGCTAGGCAGTAGCCAGAATAGGGATCTCCTCTCACCTCCTCTGAAGGGCAGCCAGAGATGGTGGTTCAGTTGCAGGAGCATGAAGATGTGGCAGGTCCCTGTCCAAGGAAGAGAGAAAAAACCCATGAGTGTATCTGTTCATTCCTCCTTGCTCTTGGCATCTCTAAAGTAGGTCCATTGCAAGTGATGGCAAATACGGGAGGGTGCTGAGGTGAAATTTGTGGTGAGGCAGATTGCATGGTTCAAGAGACACTACCCTCACCACAGGGAAGTCCACCCAATCTACTAGTGGAAAGGAACTGGTCTAGTCTAGTTCTGCTATCCCATTGTTCCTCAACCTGGAACAATTTCTGTAGGTTTGCATGCAGGGTAGTTGTACCAACTAAGTACAACCTGTGATAAAAGGAGGAGCATTAATTAGTATGTCTACCTGGCTGCCCACCATGTTCAAATCCTACCTCTATGAGGGCTTCCACTGCAGGTCTCCTGCTGGGTTTACTTGATAAATATATCCTCATGTGGAACTCTGGTTTGAATATTTCTGTAGCAACTGTGGTAGAATGACCAGTGAACCCATCTGAAGAAATAACATTTGAATTCCCAGAAATGGAATATCTATGTTCAGTCCAGCCAAGAAGTCTACATGATGCCAAGAAGCGATTGGCCATGCTTGAGTGTCCTCTACTGTGTATTTGATGGACACCTGAAATCACCAGGTTGGTGTCTTGTTGTCTAGGTTGTATTATCTGGGGACAAGTGAGGCATTCTCACCCCAAGAAGGTCTCTTCAGGGATATTCAGCCCTAGTGTCCATGAGCACCAGTGCCTAAGAGTCAGAGACATAGAGATGACCTTAGAATAGAAGATATGCGGATGGAAAGGCTTCTTCCTTCACTGCTATAGCTTTGTCACCACCACCCCAAAGGGGTATGTCTGTCTGTGCAACATTAATATAACCCACAGAAACCTTTGATGCTCACACCAACATGACATCTCTAGCACTTCAATTTCATGACTCCTAGGCAGTGTAACGGACAAGTGTAATGGGCTAGAGGGAGCTCTGAGCTCACTGTAGACTCCTTAATCAATTGAAACAGTATCACAATAAATTGTATTTCACAGCCATGACATCATCTGAGGGCAATGGACCCTGACCAATGTTCTGCACACCATCCTCTGCTTCACATTCATCACCCCTAGGAGCTACTTCTAACCTGTTTACACAAGGCATTTATCCTATTTCAATAATATAATTCTGACGGGTAGGATTTTGATTCCCAGAAAGCACAGGAGGAAGTTTTATCTCAGATTGGGTTCTAGAGTTTACCTCCCAGCCACCTCCACACCCTCTTCTGTATTGGATTGTACAGCTAGAATTCTCTGAATCCTGCGTTTTTCTCCTTTCTTTTATTTGCCTCTGAATCTTTACCCCCCTTTCATTCCTTGTACTATCCATGACAAATGAAAGTATCTCTACGTTATATGATGAATATGAAATATTGAATTCATGTAGCAGCTTGAGAAAAAAACAATAAAATAAATGAGTCTTCTACTTAATGACATGGCAGTCAATTAGGTATGTACAGAAAATAATTCTTGAAGATAACTGCATTATAACCTTTCATACATTATGTAAAGTCATGCTCTGACTGCTCAGCCCTTATTCTTGCTGCTGCATTGTCATTCTTTATCCTCATCCTTTTTGTTTTCCTAGGTCGTTTCAGCAATGACAGTCATATTGAAGGTAAACACTAAAGAAAAGAAAAGAAATGCTAAAACGATGACTATCTGTCTGAATGTCAATGATCATTTCCAACCACCAGAGACAGAGCCACTCTGACTGCATTTGAAATTCCAGACTCAGTGTGGCCTCTGGGTGATGGAATTGGGACTGCCAATCTTTCTGCACAGTAGAGGGAAAACCTTGGAACTAAGACTGCTTTTTCCAGCAGCCAATTATCTTCTAGGTCCTAGAGCTTTGGAAACCCAGTAAATGATATGATACACTTCACTTAACCATGGTGGAGGTAAGGGTTCCTATGATTTCAGGCCAATAATAAATATTTTAATATAGAGTAAATGTGATGGCAGAATACAAATTTGATGGTATAATATTCCATATAATATAGTATGTGTTAACTTAGTAGAAAGATTTATAAATTTAACCTAAATCAAAACTAGTATTTTTATAAGTATCAGTTCAATTTATTTAATCAGGAATATTTTAATGATAGAGGGCCCTAGAAATTAGTGCTATCACAGGGAATAATGGGAACTGATGATGTTGGCTGAAAACCATATTCTTCAGTAAAACTGATCTTGTATTCATTCATTTATTCACTTATTACTTTACAACCATTTCCTTGCACAACCACTAAAACCTAAGTCCTAAATACTGGAGTCTAATGTGATGAAACTGCGGAAATACAGGCATAGAAGAAAGTATCTGCATGAAAGTATCCATGCCAAAATAAAAGTAGAAAAGAAAAAAAAAGAAAATGAGTATCTTTGAGGGTTTCCATTATTATTACCTTTAATTGGCCTGAAGGCTACAGGTGAATACAGACCTTTTCCACTCTTTGGATTGGCTACTACCAATTGAATGTGTGTGTGTGTGTGTGTGTGTGTGTGTGTGTGTGTGTGTGCGCCTTACTGAATGCAGGGCATAACAAAATGTTAGATGAGTCGATGAAAATCATTATATAATCACCATTGATGTTGTCTTAAGCATTCCTATTGGAATTTTGAAAGTAGAAATTATACCGTGTGTTTGCAGTTTTAATTTGATTTACATTGGCAGAGAACTGTTCTTCCTGACAATAATCTCCAATGAATAATGTCTAGGAAGATGCCTGAGTTAGGGAAAAACACCAGTAGGCCTCCTCTCCTAATTTCTCAAAAAAGCATAGGAGATCATTTAATCTAGAAGGAAAATGTTTTCATTGGCCTAAATAAAAATATTGAAGAATATTTAAAATCACAGAAGGGATTTCTATATACTTCATACTGAAGAAGCAGGATTAAAATCATCTGCAATAGCTAACTTGATTTAGTCCCTAACTTGGTGACAACTGACTAAACACAGTATGGGAAGGTTGCTACTGATCAAAACTGAAACCCTTACTTAACTTTGCTAATCTGATGTCCCCTTCTGTTGTGGGTTGAATTATATTCAACAAAAGGATGTTGAAATCTTAATCCCCAGTACTGTGACCTTATTTGGAAATAGTCTCTTTGCAGATGATCAAGTTAAGTTGAGGTCAATAGTGTGGACCCTAATCCAATATGACCGGCGTCCTTATAAAAAGGGGGAATTTGGACCCAGAGACAGACACACACACAGGGAGAACATGAAGTGGAGACAAAGATCAGGGTCATACATCTACAAGCCAAGGGATGCCAAAGATTTCTAGCAAACCACCAGAAGTTAGGGGAGAGACATGGAACAGATTGTCCCTCACAGCCCTCAGAAGGAGCGAACCCTGCCATTACCTTGATCTTGGCCTTCTAGCCTTCAGAACTGTGAAAGAATGTTTCTGTTGATTAAGCCACCCAGTTGGGGGTAATTTGTCATGGTAGTCCTAGTAAACAGATACAACCCCAAACCTAACAGTGTTAGTCAGCTTTGCTTTGGTAGCAAACCGTCCCCAGACCTCATGGCTCCAGGCTGCTCTCTTCTCCAGGCAAGAGTTGATGCAAGGTCTTTCAAAACTCTGGCCCCAAACTTAAGTGTACAAAACCAGTGTGGCATGATGATATGGGATAAATCATTCCAATATCTAGTCTGTAGGTAACATCCAGAAGTGGTTAGGACTTAGGTTTGACTTTCAACACTGAGAGTGTGCCTATCTTTCAATGATATACCCACTGAACTAAATTTAATTGAATTAAATTACGATTATGAACCCTACAATGATGTCCTTTAAAAATTTTTCCATTTTCCCTTTTCCTTTCTCATTTGTAGTGTAGAACTCACTTATGACTGAGACCAGGTAATTGACTTTTCCCCTCAAATTTCCTAAGATAATTTTCTGAATACTCAGATAATAATACTTGAAATGGATTTTGTATAGAATTTTAGAAGAAGGTAGTTATCTATTTGCAATGATAGAAGAGGATATGGAACAAAAGGCAGGAATTCTCTTGTTAACCAATTCACATCATCTCTAAAAACAATACACAGCAGAAACAATGATTCAGAAAGTCGGACTAGTGGAGTATAATGTGGTGAAACATAAGAAATTAACTAAAAGATAAATATGAGAGAAAACAGGAGTTCCTTAATGAAAAGTCAGAATAAGAGAATATATTGATAATCAATAGTATACATGAGAAATACAAATGTTAAAAAAATAACTGAAGTAGGAGACAGTAGTGTCTTACTCTCTTAGGTGAAAAAAAGTAAAAATACTCTACAAGACACATTCTGGCTGTTTCATATCTTTCAGAGTATAAAATTCTTATCCCCTTCCCATCTTAAAATTAAAGACCAAGAGCTTCCCTGGTGGCGCAGTGGTTGAGAGTCCGCCTGCCGATGCAGGGGTCGCGGGTTCATGTCCCGGTCTGGGAAGATCCCACATGCCGCGGAGCGGCTGGGTCCGTGAGCCATGGCCGCTGAGCCTGCGCGTCCGGAGCCTGTGCTCCGCAACGGGAGAGGCCACAACAGTGAGAGGCCCGCGTACTGCAAAAAAAAAAAAAAAAAAAAAAAAAAAAAATTAAAGACCAAAGGAATTAAAATTTGTATAGTTTTTACTTCTCTATCATACTATCAAAGTCAGAAGGTTATAGAGTAGTATTTAAATATTCTCAGGGAAAGGATGTGATGCAAGAATGCCATGCCCGGCTGAGATGTGACTACTATGGTGAGTATAGTCCCAGTGACTGGTTGCTCTGAGATATGTGCTGGAAACAAATAGACCAAAGGTATAAAAGGGTAGCAAAAATGGCACAGTAAAATGCA
Source organism: Aethalodelphis obliquidens (assembly GCF_003676395.1). Lineage (NCBI taxonomy): Eukaryota > Metazoa > Chordata > Mammalia > Artiodactyla > Delphinidae > Aethalodelphis > Aethalodelphis obliquidens. The sequence continues at coordinate 6,856,645 of NW_020838000.1, forward strand.
AAGAAAAGATATTGTAAATGAAAGATAATCATGACCATATAAGGTATAAATGATAATGAGTGTGTAACACTAATGCACTAACACATGCACAAATAAAACACTGATGTATGCACAAAATAACAGCTGCAAAATTATGTGAAATAAAAGGAAAAGGAGAGGATTTTAATTCATTGTAATCTACTACAGATCTAATGAGAAAAAATTAAATACATGGAAAAACAAAGCACACTCAACAAGTAAAAGATATGTTACACAGCTCATTTTGGAAGCTGGAAGCTTCCAAAAGTATTTTCTATAGAGGAAATGTAATCTTAGGTCCCTAACCTGATAAAACATCACAGTGTAAGAATTAAAGGAAAAAAAAACCCATAGAGTTAATGGAAATACTTGAGAAAGTAACTAGAAAAAATTTGTAAGAATATAATGTATGAACACACACACACACACACACATATATACAGACACACAAATTGAATTTTACTAACAATAAAAACTAGAAAGTTTCAAAGTCATGATAGAAAATATGAATTGATTATATATCACCTTGCTCTGATAAACATTAAATTTAAAAAAATTATTGAAGTAGAGTTGATTTACAATGTTGTGTTTAACTTCTGCTGTACAGCAAAGTGACTCAGTTATACATATATTTATTCTTTTTCATATTCTTTTGCATTATGGTTTATCACAGGATATTGATATAGTTCCGTGTGCCAAACAATAGGATCTTGTTGTTTATTCAACCTGTGTATAATAGTTTGCATCTGCTAACCCCAAACTCCCGATCCTTCCCTCTCCCACTCACATTCCCCCTTGGCAACCACAAGTCTGTTCTCTATATCTGTGAGTCTGTTTTTGTTTTGTAGATATGTTCATTTGTGTTGTATTTTAGATTCCACATATAAGTGACATCACATGATATTTGTCTTTCTCTGTCCGACTTCACTTAGTATGATAATCTCTAGGTCCATCCATGTTGCTGCAAAAGGCATTATTTCAGTTTTTTTAATGCCTGAGTAGTATTCCATTGTATATATATACCACATCTTCTTTTTCCATTCATCTGTCAATGGAAATTTAGGTTGCTTCCATGTCTTGGCTATTGTAAATAGTGCTACTATGAACATCGGGGTGCATGTATCTTTTCAAATTATAGTTTTGTCTGGGTATATGCTGAGAAGTGAGATTGCTGGATCATATGACAACTCTATTTTTAGTGTTTTGAGGAACCTCCATACTGTTTTCCATAGTGCCTGCCCCAATTTGCATTCCCACCAACTGTGTAGGAGGGTTCCCTTTTCTCCACACCCTCTCCAACATTCATTATTTGTAGACTTTTTGATGATGGCCATTCTGACTAGTGTGAGGTGGTACCTCATTGTTGTTTCGATTTGCATTTCCCTAATAATCGGCAATGATGAGCATCTATTCATCTATCTATTGGCCATCTGTATCTCTTCTTTGGAGAAATGTCTATTTAGTTCTTCTGCCATTTTTCAGTTGGGTTGTTTGGATTTTTTGTTATTGAATTATAGGAGCTGTTTGTATATTTTGGAAATTAAGCCCTTGTTGGTTTCATCATTTGCAAATATTTTCTCCCAGTCTGTAGATTGTCTTTTCATGTTGTTTAGGTTTCCTTTGCTATTCAAAAGGTTATAAGTTTGATTAGGTTCCTTTTTTTTTAAATGTCAACTACATATGCTGAAATTTCCAACTCTTTTTTAAAAAGTTTATTTTATTCTATTTTTTGGCCATGTCGTGCGGCATATGGGATCTTAGTTCCCTGACCAGGGATTGAACCTGCACCCCCTGCAGTGGAAGCATGGAGTCTTAACCACTGGACCACTGCAGAAGTCCCCCTATTTGTTTATTTTTGCTTTTATTTCTATCACCTTGGGAGACTGACCTAAGAATATTGGTATGATTTATGTCAGAGAATGTTTTACCTATGTTCTCTTCTAGGAGTTTTATGGTGTCTTACTTATATTTAAGTCTTCAAGCCATTTTGAGTTAATTTTTGTGTATGGTGTGAGGGTATGTTCTAGTTTCATTGATTTACATGCAGCTGTCCAACTTTCCAACACCACTTGCTGAAGAGACTGTTTTTTCCTCATTGTATATTCTTGCCTACTTTGTCGAAGATTAATTGTCCACAGGTGTGTGGGTTTGTTTCTGGGCTCTCTACTTGGTTCCATTGATCCATATGTCTGTTTTTATGCCAATATCACACGTTTTGATTACTGAAGATCTGTAGCATTGTCTGAAGTCTGGGAGGGTTATGCCTCCTGCTTTGTTCTTTTTCCTCAGGACTGCTTTGGTAATTCTGGATCTTTTATGGTTCCATATAAATTTTAGAATTATTTGTCCTAGTTCTGTGGCAAATGTCATGGGTATTTTTTTAAATTAATTTTTATTGGAATTTAGTTTCTTTACAGTGTTGTATTAGTTTCTCTATACAGCAAAGTGAATCCGGTTTATGTATAGATATATCCCCTCTTTTTTGGATTTCCTTCCCATTTAGATCACCACAGAGCACTGAGTAGAGTTCCCTGTGTTATACAGTAGTTTCTCATCAGTTATCTATTTTATACATAGTAGTGTATATATGTCAATCCCAAACTCACAATTCATCCCACCCGCCCTTTCCCCCTTGGTATCCATACGTTTGTTCTCTACATCTGTGCCTCTATTTCTGCTTTGCCAATAAGATCATCTATACAATTTTTCCAGAAGTCATGGATATTTTGATAGGTATTGCATTAAATCTGTAGACTGCTTTGTGTTGTATGGCCATTTTTTTTTTTTTTTTTTTTTTTTTTTTTTTTTT
>NW_020838000.1:6859571-6961439 GCF_003676395.1 Aethalodelphis obliquidens
TTTTTTGTGGTACACGGGCCTCTCACTGTTGTGGCCTCTCCCATTGCAGAGCACAGGCTCCGGACACGCAGGCTCAGCGGCCATGGCTCATGGGCCTAGCCGCTCTGAGGCATGTGGGATCTTCCAGGACCGGGGCACGAACCCGTGTCCCCTGCATCGTCCCGAGTCCCCAGACTCTCAACCACTGCGCCACCAGGGAAGCCCTGTATGGCCATTTTAATGATATTAATTCTTCCAAGCATTTAAAGTTTTTTAAAACAAATATGTAAAATTGTTCAAGAAAACATAAATTTCAAATAGGTGAAAATGTATATTGTTTAAAAAGTTAACTATGTAGATTTTTAAAAAAGTATAAAACCTTATTGACATATTTAAAGCAGATTTGAATAAAGGTAAAACTGATTCTTGGAAGAATCTCCCTTCTTGACCTTTTACAACAAATATATTTTAAAACCATATGCAGTTTTAAGAATCCAGAAGAATGATGAACTTTTGTAAGCACAAAGCCACCATAATACTTGAATGAAGTATAGGCATTCTTTTAAATTCAAGGACAATATGACAGTGATGCCCACTGTCATCTTTCCTATTTACTAATGAAATTCACACTGAAAGACAGAAAAAAGGAATGAGAAACCTTCCAAATATTGGAAACAACTAATTAATTGTCCTTTAACAGGTAAGTGGATGAACACTATGGCATATCTGTACAGTGAAATAATAAATAAAAAGCAATGAGCTATCAAGCCATTGAAAGGCATGGAAGAATCTTAACTGCATAAAACAAATTAAAAGAAACCAATCTGAAATGGCTACATAATGTATAATTTCAACTATATCACGTTCTGTGAAAGACAAAATTGTAGATATAGAGATAATAAAATAATCAATGGTTGTCAGGGGTTCTGGGAGAGGGAAGGAGGGAGAGGTGAATAGGTGGAACATAGGGGATTTTTAAGGCAGTGAAACTATTCTGTATGATACTGTAATGGTGCATGCATGACATTATGTCTTTGTCAACACCTGTAGAACTGCAGAAAACAAAGAGTGAACCCTAATGTTAACTATGAACTTAAGTTAATCATATTGCATCCATATTGGTTTATTAATTGTACCAAGTGTACCACAGTAATGTAAGATGTTAATAATAGGGGAAGAGGGAGCAGGGGAGTATTATGGGAACTCCCTGTACTTTTTGCTCAACTTTTCTGCAAACTTAAAACTGCTCTGAAAAATAAAATCCATTAATTAAAACAAAACACAAAAGTAATAATAAATATAGGAAAGAACAATGGAGATGTAATTATTTGCAAAGAAGTATTTATAAATTACTCCATTTATTTTTTATGTACTTCTATACGGTGCTATAATTTTCCCAAATGTTAAAACTTTTATTGATGTATAACTGAAATATAACATTATATTAGGTAGAAGGACGTGCTCTCACTCCCTCTTGTGAGAACACCAGAATCACAACTAGCTGCTGGACAATCATCGACAGGAGGCACTGGAACTCACAAAAAAAGATACTCCACATCCAAAGACAAAGGAGAAGCCAAAATGAGATGGTATGAGGGGCGCAATCACAGTAAAATCAAATCCCATAACTGCTGTGTGGGTGACTCACAGACTGGAGAACACTTATACCACAGAAGTCCATCCACCAGAGTGAAGGTTCTGAGCCCAACGTCAGATTTCCCAACTTGGGGTCCGGCAATAGGAGGAGGAATTCCTAGAGAATCAGACTTTGAAGCCTAGTGGGATTGGATTGCAGGACTTCGACAGGACTGGGGGAAACAGAGACTCCACTCTTGGACGACACACAAAAAGTAGTGTGTGCTTTGGGACCCAGGGGAAGGAGCAGTGACCCCAGGGGAGACTGAACCAGACCTACCTGCTAGTGTTGGAGGGTCTCCTGCAGAGGTGGGGGGTGGCTACGGCTCACCGTGGGGACAGAGATGCTGGCAGCAGAGGTTCTAGGAAGTGCTCTTTGGCGTGAGCCCTCCCAGAGTCTGCCATTAGCCCCACCAAAGAGCCCAGGTAGGCTCCAGTGTTGGATTGCCTCAGGCCAGAAAACTAACAGGGAGGGAACCCAGCCCCACCCATCAGCAGTCAAGCAGATTAAAGTTTTACTGAGCTCTGCCCACAGGAGCAACAGTCAGCTCTACCCACCACCAGTCCCTCCCATCAGGAAACTTGCACAAGCCTCTTAGATAGACTCATCCACCAGAGGGTAGACAGCAGAAGCAAGAACTATAATCCTGCAGCCTGTGGAACAAAAACCACATTCACAGAAAGATAGACAAGATGAAAAGGCAGAGCGCTAAGTACCAGACGAAGGAACAAGATAAAAACCCAGAAAAACAACTAAATGAAGTGGAGATAGGCAACCTTCCAGAAAAAGAATTCAGAAAAATGATAGTGAAGATTATCCAGGACCTCGGAAAAAGAATGGAGGCAAAGATTGAGAAGATGCAAGAAATATTTAACAAACACCTAGAAGAATTAAAGAACAAACAAACAGAGATGAACAATATGAAAACTGAAATAAAAACTACACTAGAAGGAATCAATAGCAGAATAACTGAGGCAGAAGAACGGTTAAGTGACCTGGAAGACAGAATGGTGGAATTCACTGCTGCGGAACAGAATAAAGAAAAAAGAATGAAAAGAAATGAAGACAGCCTAAGAGACCTCTGGGACAAGATTAAATGCAACAACATTTGCATTATAGGGGTCCCAGAAGGACAAGAGAGAGAGAAAGGGCCAGAGAAAAGATTTGAAGAGGTTATAGTCGAAAACTTCCCTATCGTGGGAAATGAAATAGCCACCCAAGTCCAGGAAGTGCCGACAGTCTCATACAGGATAAACCCAAGGAGAAACACGCCAAGACACATAGTAATCAAACTGGCAAAAATTAAAGACAAAGAAAAATTATTGAAAGCAGCAAGGGAAAAACGACAAATAACATAAAAGTGAACTCCCATAAGGGTAAGAGCTGATTTCTCAGCAGAAACTCTACACGCCAGAAGGGAGTGGCATGATATACTTAAAGTGATGAAAGGGAAGAACCTACAACCAAGATTACTCTACCCAGCAAGGATCTCATTCAGATTCCGTGGAGAAATCAAAAGCTTTACAGACAAGCAAAAGCTAACAGAATTCAGCACCACAAAACCAGCTCTACAACAAATGCTAGAGTAACTTCTCTAAGCGGGAAACACAAGAGAAGAAAAGGACCTACAAAAACAACCCCAAAGCAATTAAGAAAATGGTCATAGGAACATACATATCAATAATTACCTTCAATGTGAATGGATTAAATGCTCCAAACAAAAGACACAGTCTTGCTTAATGGATACAAAAACAAGACCCATATATATGCTGTCTACAAGAGAGCCACTTCAGACCTAGGGACACATACAGACTGAAATTGAGGGGATGGAAAAGATATTCCATGCAAATGGAAATCAAAAGAAAGCTGGAGTAGGAATACTCATATCTGATAAAATAGACTTTAAAATAAAGAATGGTACAAGAACCAAGGAGGAACATTAAATAATGATCAAAGGATCAATCCAAGAAGAAGATATAACAATTATAAATATATATGCACCCCACATAGGAACACCTCAATACATAAGGCAACTGCTAACCACTATAAAAGAGGAAAATCAACAGTAACACAATAATAGTGGGGGACTTTAACACCTCACTTACACCAATGGACAGATCATCCAAAATGAAAATAAATAAGGAAACAGAAGCTTTAAATGACACAATAGACCAGATAAATTTAATTGATATTTATAGGACATTCCATCCAAAAACAGCAGATTACACTTTCTTCTCAAGTGCGCATGGAACATTCTCCAGGATAGATCACATCTTGGGTCACAAATCAAGCCTCCATAAATTTAAGAAAATTGAAATCATATCAAGCATCTTTTCTGACCACAATGTTATCAGATTAGAAATCAATTACAGGGAAAAAAAATGTAAAAACCACAAACACATGGAGGCTAAACAATATTTTACTAAATAACCAAGAGATCACTGAAGAAATCAAAGAGGAAATAAAAAATACCTAGAGACAAATGACAATGAAAATACGAAAATCCAAAATCTATGGGATGCAGCAAAAGCAGTTCTAAGAGGACCGTTTATAGCTCTACAAGCCTACCTCAAGAAACAAGAAAAATCTCAAATTAACAATCTAACCTTACACCTAAAGGAACTAGAGAAAGAAGAGCAAATAAAACCGAAAGTTAGCAGAAGGAAAGAAATCATAAAGATCAGAGCAGAAATAAATGAAATAGAAACAAAGAAAACAATAGCAAAGATCAATAAAACTAAAAGCTGGTTCTTGGAGAAGATAAACAAAATTGATAAACCATTAGCCAGACTCATCAAGAAATAGAGGGTGAGAACTCAAATCAATAAAATTAGAAACGAAAAAGGAGAAGTTACAACAGACACCGCAGAAATACAAAGCATCCTAAGAAACTACTACAAGCAACTGTATGCCAATAAAATGGAAAACCTGGAAGAATTGGACAAATTCTTACAAAAGTATAACCTTCCAAGACTGAACCAGGAAGAAATAGAAAATATAAACAGACCAATCACAAGCACTGAAATTGAAACTGTGATTAAAAACTTTCCAACAAACAAAAGTCCAGGACCAGATGGTTTCCAAGGTGAAGTCTATCAAACATTTAGAGAAGAGCTAACACCCATTCTTCTCAAACTCTTCCAAAATATTGTGGAGGAAGGGACACTCCCAAACTCATTCTACGAGGCCACCATCACCCTGATACCAAAACCAGACAAAGATACTACAAAAAAAGAAAATTACAGACAAATGTCACTAATGAATATAGATTCAAAAATCCTTAACAAAGTACTAGAAAACAGAAACCAACAACACATTCAAAGTATCATACAGCATGATCAAGTGGGATTTATCCCAGGGATGCAAGGATTCTTCAATATACGCAAATCAATAAATGTGATACACCATATTAACAAAGTAAAGAATAAAAACCATATGAGCATCTCAATAGATGCAGCAAAATCTTTTGACAAAATTTAACACCGATTTATGGTAAAAACTCTCCAGAAAGTGGGCATAGAAGGAACCTACCTCAACATAGTAAAGGCCATATACAACAAACCCACGGCAAATATCATTCTCAATGGTGAAAAACTGAAAGCATTTCCTCTAAGATCAGGAAGAAGACAAGGATGTCCACTCTCACCACTATTATTCAACACAGTTTTGGAAGTCCTAGCCATGGCAATCAGAGAAGAAAAGGAAATAAAAGGAATACAAATTGGAAAAGAAGAAGTAAAACTGTCACTGTTTGCAGATGACATGATACTATACATAGAGAATCCTAATGATGCCACCAGAAAACAGATGTAGAGAACAAACGTATAGACACCAAAGGGGGAAAGTGGCAGTGTGTGTTGGTGTGATGCATTGGGAGATTGGGATTTTCATATATGCACTAATATGAATAAAATGGATAAAAATAAGAACCTGCTGTATAAAAGAAAGTGAAAAATACCCACATTATATTAGTTTCAGGTATACAACGTAGTGATTCAATATTTGTATGTATTGCAAAATGATTACCACAGAAGTCTGGTTAACATTCGTCATCACACATAATAACAAAAATTATTTTTTGTTGTGATGAGAACTTTTAAGATCTACTCTCTTAGCAACTTTCAAATATGCACTACAGTATTATTAACTATAGTCACCATGCTGTAAATTACGTCCCCAGGATTTATTTATTTTATAACTAGAGGTTTGTACCTGTTGACTTTCTTTATCCATTTTATCCATCCCTACCCCCACCTTTGGCAACCACCAATCAGTTCCTTGTTTCTAGGAGACATTTTTTTTTAAATTTAAAAATTAATATTAGATTTCACATATAAGTGAGGTAATATGGTCCAATTGTTAAATATTTTTTGTATCTTCAATTAGATTTATTTTTACAAATTTTGTTAACCTATCTGTTCTCCTTTTTTTTGGTTTGCAGTTGGTTAAGCATTTAAATATTTTAGTATTATTTGTATATTTTGTCCAGCCTTTCTGAATGTTTGAGGCACAACAGTCAATTTTCCATAATAATTCAATGCATCATATCAATTATAAGTTCTACAAGTGTTTAAAATTATATTTGATGGCATTTCTATCAAAATCTGAAAAGGAGTTTAAAAAATTCATTAAAATCTAAATCATTTGAAAAATGAACAGGTAAAATAAAATCAAGACAAGTGTATTAAAGAGCAGCAACAGGGAGATAAATACCTATCAGATATTAATATCTATAATAAAGTATTATAATAATATTTAAGGAATTTTGATATTATATAAAAATACAAAATAATGAGGTAGAACCAAGTATGTATACATAAACCTCAGAGAGATGAGTAAATTTATGAAAAATGGGTAGGGATGTAAATTACATTTTTGATGACTTTGGGTGATTATGATGTCTCATTGCAGGTTCATCAGTTGTAACAAATGTGACATATCACATGTCATATCACTCTGGTGAGGATGATGAAACTAGGGGAAGTTATGCATGTATGAGGGAAGTGGGCATATGGGGAATCTCTGTACTTTCCTCTCAATTTTGCTTTGAACCTAAAGCTACTCTAAAATAATGAAGTCTTTAAGTTAAAAAAATGTAAATGGGTAGTGAAAGATAAATTATTAAATGTCATGTTAAAATAATTCATTAGCATTTTGAAATATATTTTCGAAATTACTTTATACTAATCACCAAAATATACTCTATTTGAATAAGGGCACTGACTGTCATGGGGCTGGGGAGCTGAGGAATGGATGGTGTGGTGTGGAATGAATAAATGCACTTTACAGAATCATGCTTCATTCTTTGCTGGGTGTAAGAAAAAGGAGTAGCTTTACTCCTTTTGAGAGTCGGAATTGAGAGTCGGAATTTTAATTTGTCTGTTTCTGCTTTTGTGCTAAAGAAAAACAAAAGGTCTAGAGACATCAAATTAGAGAGCTAAATATAAAACATCAAATTAGAGAAGAAGTTGCAGAAAATAGAATCGTTTATTTGCCATATCTATAGAGGAATAATAACTTTTTAAACTTCTAAATAACAGTAAGAAAAATGGAGATATATTAATATATAAAAGTTTAAAGTATTCTTAAGATTTAAAAGTAGTAAAGAAATAAAATGTACTACAAAATATTTACATCAGATATGACACAATTTAATATCTATAAAATATTAAGGATGCACACAAAGTTTATGAGAAAAATATGAAGACTATGAAAGATAAGCAGGCAAGAAATATGGGCTGACAATTCAAAAGAGGAAATACAGTTGGGGAGAGTGTGGCCAAGATGGTGAAGTAGGAAGACACTGAGTTCACTTCCTCCCATGGGCACTCCAAAATTACAACTATTTACAGAGCAACTATCAATGAGAATCATCTGAAGACTAGCAGAAAATATTTTTCCACAAGGACAAAAAGAAGGAACCACAATGAAACAGGTAGGAGGAGTGGAAACATGGTATAGTCAAGACCGACACTCCAGGGTAGGAGACTCACAAACAGGAAGATAATCACAATTGCAGAGGTTCTCCCCAAGAAGGAATAGGTCCAAGCACCACATTGAGCTCCCCAGCCCGGGGGTCCTGAACTGGACCCCAGTGCAGATGAGCCCTAGAACATCTGGTTTTGAAGGCCAGTGGGGATTGCACATGGGAGACCTGGGCAGAAGTAGTAATATGAAAGGAGCCTGGGTCAGACCTACTTGTTGGTCTTGGAGAAGCAGGAGGTAACTGGGACTCCACCTGGGGATGTAGACGCTCGTGGCAGCCATTTTGGGGGAGCTTTTTCTATCACAAGGACATTGGTATTGGAAAATGCCATTTTGAAATCCTCCCTCAATCAGCCACCCAGGGACCTGATCCCACCCACAAGTAAGCTGGCAGCAGCCTAGGGACCACACAGCCCCAGCAACCAGCAGCCAGCAGTCTCCACACAAGACAGAGCCTGGCAGCCAACTGGGCTGGTGGTCACCCCTGTGAACCAGTGCATCCATAGAAGTTGGTCCCCTAGAACACATACTTCTGGTGACCTGTGGTGAGTGGTTTCTGGGCCCCATAGGATGTCTCCTACATAAGGCCGCTTCTCCAAGATCAGAAAATGTAACTGACTTACCTAATACATAGAAATCAACACAGAGCATTAAGCAAAACGAGGAGACAGAAATATGTCCCAAACAAAGAAACAACATGAAACCCTAAGGAGAAGAACTAAGCAAAGTGGAGATAAACAATTTACACAATAAAGAGTTCAAGGTAATGGTCACAAAGGAGCTCAATGAACATGGGAGAAGAAAGGATGTACACAGTAAGAATTTCAACAAAGACTTAGAAAATATAAAGAAGAACAAAACAGAGCTAAAGAATATAGTAACTGAAATTTTAAAAATACATTTGGATGAATCAACAGTAGATTAGATAATACAGAACAACAGATCAGTGAACTGGAAGATAGTGAAAATCACTCAAGCTGAATAGAAAAAGAGAATTTTTTAAAATGCTGATAGTTTAAGAGACCTCTGGGACAACATCAAGCATATGAATATTTGCACTAGGGGTCCCAGAGGAGAAGGGGATGCAGAGAACTTATTTGAAGAAATAATAACTGAAAAATTCACTAACCTGGGGAAAAAAATAGGCATCCAGGTCCAGGAAGCACAGAGAATCCCAAACAGGATCAATCCAAAGAGGTCCACACCAGGACACATTGTAATTAAAATGGCAAAAATTGAAGATAGAGAATCTTAAAAATAGCAAGGAGAAATCAACTTGTTATGTACAAGGGGACTCCCATAATGCTGTGAGCAGACCTTTTAGCAGAAACTTTGCAGTCCAGAGGGGAGTGGCATAATATATTCAAAGTGATGATAGGAAAACCCTACAACCAAGACTACTCTACTCAGCAAGGCTTTTATTCAAATTTGAAGGAGAGATAATGAGTTTTATAGACAAGCAAAAGCTAAGACTTCAACACCACTAGACCAGCTTTACAAGAAATATTAGGGGACTTCTCTAAACAGTAAAAAAAAAAAACACTATAAATATGAAAATTACAAAAGGAAAAATCTCATTGATACAGGCAAATATACAGTAAAGATATTAGGTCAATCACTTATAAAACTAATAGGAAGGTTAAGAGACAAAGTAGTAAAATTATCTATATCCACAATAGTAGTTAAGGGATATACAAAACAAAAATAAAACATGACTTCAAAAACATTAAACATGGGGGACATTAAACATGGGGGGATAGTGATAAAATTGTAAGATGGTTACAGTGATTTTGAACTTCAGAAATCAAGAATTTAAAATAATTACATATATATAGGTTGTTATATATGAACCTCATGGTAACCACAAACAAAAAACCTATAATAGATTCACAAAAAAAGAGAAAGGAATCCAAACATAACACTAAAGATTGTCATCAAATCACAAGGAATGAGAGCAAAAGAAGAAAGAAAGAAAAAAGAACTACAAAAACAACCCCAAAACACTTAACAAAATGGCAATAAGTACATACTTATCAATAATTTCTTTAAATGTCCATGGACTAAATGCTCCAATCAAAAGAAATAGAGTGGCTGAATGGATAAAAAAACAAGACTCATCTATTTTCTGCCTACAAGAGACTCACTGCAGCTCTAGACATAAACAAACTGAAAGTGAACAGATAGAAAAAGGTATTCCATGCAAGTGGAAACAAAAGAGAGCTGAGGTAGCAATACTTATATCAGGCAAAATAGACTTTAAAGCAAAGACTGTAACAAGAGATAAAGAAGGACATTGCATAATGATAAAGAAATTGATCCAACAAGAAGATATAACAGTCATAAATAAATATACACCCAACACAGGAACATCTAAATACACAAAGAAAATATTAACAGATGTAAAGGAAGAAACTGACGGTAACACAATAATAGTTGAGAACTTTAACACCTCACTTACATCAATCAACAGATCATCCAGACAGAAAATCAACAAGGAAATACTGGCTTTGAATGACACATTATAGCAGGTGAACTTAGCAGTTATATATGGAACACTGCATCCCAAAGAAGCAGAATACATATTCTTTTCAAGTGCACTTCAAACATTCTCCAGGATAGATCACATGCTAGGCCACAAAACAAGTCTCAATAAATTTAAGAAAATTGAAACCATATCAATCATCTTTTCTGACCACAATGGCATGAGAATAGAAATCAATTATAAGAAAAAACTTGCAAAACCCACAAACATGGAGGCTAAGCAATATGCTACTAAAAAACCAGTGGGTCATTGAAGAAATCAAACAGGAAAGCAAGAAATACCTGGAGACAAATCAAAATGGAAACATAATGATCTAAAATCTATGCAACACAACAAAAGCAGTTTTAAGAGGGAAGTTCCTACTTCAAGAGACAAACAAACAAACAAAAACTCAAATAACCTAACCTTACACCAAGAGGAACTAGAAAAAGAAGAACAAACAAAATCCAAAGTCAGCAGAAGGCAAGAAAGAATAAAGATCTAAGTGGAAATAAATGAAATAGAGACTAAAAAAATAGAAAAGAAGGTGACTTCCCTGGCAGTCCAGTGGTTAAGACTGTGCTTCCACTGCAGGGGGCATGGGTTTGATCCCTAGTCAGGAAACTAAGATCCCACATGCCATGTGATGAGGCCAAAAACGAAAAGAAAAGAGCAATGAAAATAACACCTGGTTCTTCAAAAAGATAAAGAAAATTGATAAACCTTTAGCCAGACTAATCAAGAAAAAAGAGAGAGAGGACCCAAATAAATTTTAAAAATTAAAGAGGAGAAGTTACAACCAACACCACAGAAATATAAAAGATGATAAGAGATTATTATGAATAATTATATGCCAATAACATGGAAAACCTAGAAGAAATGGACAAATTTCTAGAAATGTACAATCTCTCAAGGCTGAACCACGAAGAAATAGAAAATATAAACAGACAAGTTACAGGTAATGAATTTGAATCAGTAATCAAAAAACTCCCAACAAACAAAAGTCCAGGACCAGATGGCTGTACGGTTGAATTCTACCAAACATTTAGAGAAATTAACACCTATATTTCTCAAATTCTTCCAAAAAATTAAAGAGGAAGGAGTGCTTCTAAAATCATTTTATGAGGCCAGCATTACCCTGATACCAAAACCAGAGAACAACACCACAAAAAAAGAAAATTACAGGCCAACATCACTGGTAAGCATAGATGCAAAAATCCTCCACAAAATATACCAAACCAAATTCAACTTTACATTAAAAGAATCATACACTATGATCAAGTGGGATTTACCCAGGGATGGAAGGTGGTTCAATATCCACAAATTAACCAGCATCACATTACCACATTAACAAGTTGAAGAATAATAATCATATAATCATCTCAATAGAACCAGAAAAAGCTTTTGACAGAAGTCAACATCCATTTATGATAAAAAAAAAAAACACTCAATAATTGGGTATAAAGAGTACACACTTCAATATAAAAAAGGCCATGTATGACAAGCTCACAGCTAACATACTCAGTGGTGAAAAGCTAAAACCTTTTCTCTAAGATCAGGAACAAGACAAGGATGCCCACTCTTGCTACTTTTGTTCAACATAGTACTGGAAGTCCTAGCCACAGAAATCAGGTAAGAAAAATAAATTAAAATGATCCCAATTGAAAAGGAAGAAGTAAAACTGTCACTGTTTGCAGATGCCATGGTATTATTTATAGAAAATTCTAAGATGCTACCCCAAAACTATTAGAACTAGTAAGTCAATTCAGTAAAGTTGAAGGATACAAAATTAATATACAGAAATCTGCTTCAAGAGAGGGGGAGAGGGATAAATTGGGAGATTGGGATTGACACATACACACTACTATATATAAAATAAATAACTAATAAGGACCTACTGTATAGCACAGGGAACTCTACTTAATACTCTGTAATGGCCTATATAGGAAAAGAATCTAAAAAAGAGTGGATATATGTATATGTATAACAGATTCACTTTGCTGTATACCGGAAACTAACACAACATTGTAAATCAACTATACCCCAATTAAAAAAAAAAGAAAATAAATCTGCTTCATTTTTATACTAAAAACAAAATATCAGAAAGAGAAATTAAGAAAACAATCTCATTTATAATTGCATCAAAAAGAATAAAATACCTAAGAATAAATCAACCTAAGGAAGCAGAAGACCAGTACTCCAAAAACTATAAGATGCTGATGAAAGAAATTGAAGATGACACAAGCAGATGGAAAGATACACCATGATCATGTACTGAATGATTTAATATTGTTAAAATAATTATACTCTCCAAGGCAATCTACAGATTTTGTGCAATCCTTATGAAAATAAATACCAGTATCATTTTCACACTACTAGAAGAAATAATTTGAAAATATGTATAGAAACACAAAAGACCCTAAATAGTCAAAACAATCTTGAGAAAGAGTAACAAAGCTGGAGGGGAGGTATTATGCTCCCTAATTCAAACTATACTACAAAGCTACAGTAACCAAAATAGTACGTACTGGCAAGAAAACAAACAAGCAAACAAACAAATACAGATACAAAGATAAATAGAACAGACTAGAGATCCCATAAATAAACCCCCACACATGTAGTCAATTAATCTATGACAAAGGAGACAAGAATATGCAATGGGGAAAATACAATGTCTTTAATAAATGGTTTTGGGAAAACTGGGCAGCAATATGCAAAAGAATCAAATTGGACTGTGTTCTCACACCATGTACAAAAATAAACTCAAAATGGAGTAAAGACTTAAATGTAAGGCCTGAAACCAAAAATCTTCTAGAAGAAGCATGGTCACTATATTCTTTGACATTGGTATTAGCAATATTTTTTTAGATATGTCTCCTCAGGCAAGGGAAACTACAGCAAAAAAAAAAAAAAAAGACTACATCAAACTAAAAAGCTTTTGTACATTGAAGAAAACTACCAACAATATGAAAAGGCCGCCTACTGAACAGGAAAAGATATTTGCTAATGATATATTTGATAAGGGGTTAATATCCAAAATAAACAAAGAACTAAAAGAATTCAACATGAAAAAACCAAATAACCCAAATGAAAATGGGCAGAAGACCTGAACAGACATTTTTTCAAAGATGACATAGAGTCAACAGACACATGAAAAGATGCTTAAAGTCACTAATCATCAGGAAAATGCAAATCAGAACCACAATGAGATACCACCTCACACCTGTCAGAATGACTATCATCAAAAAGACACCAAATAACAAGTGTTGGTGAAGATGTGGAGAAAATGGGACTCTTGTGCACTGTTGGTGAGAATGTAAATTGGTGTAGCCCCTATGGAAAACAATGTGGAAGCTCCTCAAAAAATTTAAAATAAAGCTGCCATATGATCCAGCAATTTCACTTCTGGATATTTACTCGAAGAAAAAAACCCTGCTAATTTGAATGGATATATGAACTCTAATGTTCATAGCAGCATTATTTAAAATAGCCAAGATATAAAAGCAACCTAAGTGTCCATCCATAGATGAATGGATAAAGAAGATGTGGATATACAATGGAACATTATAATATGTAACATACAATATCATGTAATATACATGATATTAAATAATATCACATCATCTTACTATAATATGTAAGATGTAATATATAATAGAATATTACTAAGCCATTAAAGAAAGAAATATTGTCATTGACAACATAGATGGATCTAGAGGGTATTATGCTAAGTGAAATGAGTCAGAGAAGAACAAATACTGCATATTTCACTTCTATGTGGAATCTACAAAACAAAATAAACAAACAAAACAAAATGAAAACAGATTTACAGATGCAGAGAACAAATGGATAGTTGCCAGAGGATGAGGGGTGAGGGGAGTGAGCAAATAGGTGTAGGAGATTAAGAAGTATAAAACTCCAGTAATGTAATAAGTCATGAGGATTTATTATACAGCTTAAGGAGTATGGTCAATAATATTGTGATAACTGTGTGTGGGGACAGATGGTTACTAGACTTATCATGGTAAACATTTCATAATGTATGCAAATGTCAAATCTCTATGTAGTACACCTGAAGCAAATATAATATTTTACATCAACTATATTTCAATTAAGAAAGAAATACAATTGGAAAACAAAATATGAGAAATTGTTCATACTCTCTACTGTTAAAAATGTAAAATATAGCAAAATTGAATAGAAAATTTTTAAAAAGTTGATAACAAGTTGGGGTAGAATTGATATGTATTTTAAGTTGCTACAGCTTGATTTACAATAAAAGTAACTGGGTTGACAATAGGTATTTTCTACATCTCAAAAATACAACTTCTCTCAGAGTTTAATTATTTAAAAATATATTTGTAAATGACCAATAAGTATATCAAATATTTTGGTCCAGTTGAGAGACTGGGTTATAGCTTCATGTGAAATCTACATTAGCATGTATAAAGTTGCTGCAGAGCAAAGGGTATGATTAAACAGAAACTATATCGAAAGAAAGTGGTCATAGTGGCACATTAAAATGGTGTTTTATATTTAGCATTTTTGCATCTTTAAAGCTCTGTATGTTTGGGCAAATTGATTTCTCTGAAAAGAGGGACGAGGGTTGGCTCTGTTATTACAGGAGCCAGGGTAATGACCAGAGAAAGATCAGCAGCAAATCCGAGAAACTGATGCCTCTTTATATTTATGGAATTGTCCCTGCAGTCACCTGAGATTAACTCTTAAAGTTGTGTCTTCACCGTGAGGATAGATGGTTATGTTGAAATAACCTCTTCTTGACTCTTCTATGGGACTGGATTAGAATTCCTAGGGAATAAATCTTTCCATTTATTGACAAGGGGTTCATGTGCTTGCTGCTGAATTTTAAAGCCCTCGGTGGTTATTTTAACAAGATATCCAGCTAGAGAGTTGGTAGAATAAAAGCGTTCATCCCTGAGTTACCAAAGGTTTAGACCATAAGTGAAAGCTAACAAAGATTTTTCTTTTCTCATGTAGCTTTTCATAGGCGACTCTGTATGCTTAGAAAAACTTCAGCAATCTGCTCTAGTTCTTGTCTGGAATGTATCATATAGTTTTAATTCTGAAAATTTATAAAAACTATATTTTGTACAATTGGGAGTGGCATTTCTTTTTAGTGTTATGAAACGTTCCCTGTGTTATTTGCTTTCATCTCCAGTTCAGACTACTCTTGTTACCTCCTTTGTTGTTAATAACTTGGAAGATAAGTGTTCTGTTATGAGTGACTGAAACATCATTTGAGGAAGAACCTTCACCCAAAAACTGATGCTACATGACTTTTTCTCACTTGTTTGATAGTGGAGTGAGAGATATTCTTTAAATGATTCATTGGAAACCTTAGGAAATGAGGATGACCATCTTTAATGGGTTTCAGCATAAGTGTAGTCCTAGAAGATATCTATACTCCAAGTATCATGTATTTTTTGAAATTCTATTGCCCTTCTCTTTGACATAAAATAATACAAGATAATTTTGTAACCATACATTGCTTCTCCCTCTCCCTAACATACCCTTGGTGCCTTTTCTCCAATAAAAATCTTTTCAACATATGATAATAATAACAAAAATCTTTTCATAAATTGATACCTCTTTCCATAGAGTGGTGGTGATACTTACCTATTATAAAATAGTTGAGGCTCTCATCTTAATGGGCAAATTTGATTAAACAATTTTATATGCCATTAGGATATCAAAATGCTGCCACCTATAAAACATATTCTTATACATAAATATTTGTAGACAGTTGGTTGAGAATATTTGTAGAATAATTTTCTAGAAGTGTAAACCTCCATCAAATTGTATGTGCACTTTAAAAATTGACAGATGTTGCCAAATTGCCCTTTGAGAAGGTGATACCAGTTTAACCTACCATCTATAGATGTTTTATTAACCATGAAAACCATTTATCCATGACCTTTATCAATTTTCCCATGGGATAACTGATCTTTTATTTTAATTAATATTTATAGTTTTTTTCATATATCAATACTAAGAAAATTATGATTTTGTTGTTGGTTGCATATATTTTCTCCAGGCTGTTGACGTTGTTCATAGTATTTTTTTCTGGTACAAAAGTTTTTATTTTTATGTAATCAGATTTATCAGTCTTTTTTATTTATGTTTTCAATCATTTTGTCTTTATGGCACTAGGTTTTGTGTCCTGATTGGAAAGGAATTCTGTACGCAAAGATTTTCATGTATGTGTGTGTGTTTGTACATTTGTTCTTCTGGCACTTTTATTATTTCATTTTTTTCAGTACCTAAATCTTTGATCTTCTGGACTTTATGTTTTAGTGCAAGAGGTGAATTAGAATCCAGCTAATGTTTTTAATGCTAGTTGTTTTCATATCGTTTATTGCCTGTTGATTTGAAATACCAATTTTATCATATATTAGACTTCTTTCATGTTTGTGTATAATTCTGGTTTCTCTATTTTTTTTTAATCATTGAGCTCAATAATCCACCTCCAGCAGCAAGCTTCTTTCATTACTGTAACGTGCTTTCTTACTTGGTAGGACTCATTTCTATTCATTATTGATAATATGCGTGTATACGGAAGGAGAGTGTAGGGACTTGGTGAAAAGTGAGGAGAATTTTATAGCTTACCAAGCTATAAATCCTGGAACCTAGTTTTTATTTTTGAAAAATGCTGCTCTTGGTCACTAGTCCCTAAACATCTTTTGTGACAGCACACTTCAGGCATTGTTGTGTTTCTTCATTTGTTCTTAAAACACTGTGTGTGGATTACACCTTTTGGACAAATGAGATATTGGGACTGCTATAGAACAACTATAAAACCTGAGACTTCTGCTCATAGACATAGATTTAAAAGGCTAGTGCCAAAAGAAGCTATATTTTTAACATTCATCTGAGCATTAGAACTTTTCCTACAGAGGAGAACATACTGGTTATGGCTAATGTCAAGATATAAGGATAACATCAATTTTATACGTTTTCTATTTTGAGTGAGAGTGGCAGTATGATTTCACAGGACATTAGGTGAACTACAAGATAGCTGATATCAAGAGTCCCAAGGAAGATTAATAATGAATGAACTTGTGCAGGTGATTCTCAAATGCACTCAGGTTCCCTGTCAACTTTTGCTGAAATCTTATTAATTTTCAAGGCCAAATTTGAAGGTGGCTTTTCCCAGAATCATACTATAATCCTTGGGTCAGATATCATTCCTTCCTCTGTTTTCCCATCACCCATGAAGCCTCTGTGACAGTTCTTCTATCTTCTACCCTGTGTTCTAGCATCTGTTTCCTGCCTTTGATTATGAGTGACTTGAGCTCAGTTATCCCTGAGGTCTTGTTTATAATATTCACTAATTAAAATCCTTTTCTGATTGAATGGAATTTTAAAACTTCTAAATATTGAGGATTCTATAAAAATGATTATATTAGTTTTCCTGTGGCTGCTGTAATAAATTACCACATATTTGGTGGCTTAAAAAAATAGAAATTCATTCTCTCATAGTTCTGGAACCAGAAGTCCAAAATCAGTGTCACTGGAACAAAATCAAGTTGGGCCATGTTCTTTTTGGAGACTCTAGGGGAGAATCCTTTTCTTGTCTCTTCCAGCTTCTGGTGGCTGCTGGCATTCCTTGGCATATGGTTCTATCACTCCAATCTCTGTCTCTGTCTTTACATTGCCTTCTCTGTATGTGAAATCTCCCTTTGCCTCTCTCTTTTCAGAGCTCTTATGGTAGCATTTTAGATCCTACCTGAATAGTCCAGGACAAGACCCTTAACTTAATCACATCCACAAAGACTCTGTTTTCATTTACAGGTTCCCAGGTTTAGGATTTGGTATCTTTGGGGGATATTACCCAGTGTACTACAGATATATAGCATCTAATTCAAGAAAACACAACAATTTAAAAATGTTGAATCTGTTTCTCTATTTGAAAGTGAATGTCAAGGTAAAAGACAGTGTTTGTGTTGACAAGGGTTTAGTAGTAAGAAATGAAGAATATATATGTGTCATATTTATTGAATATAATTTACATTCAATAAAATGCTACCATTTAAAAAGTTTTCTAATGAGTTTTGATAAATTTATACTCCCACATAATCACACCTACTATCAATATACAGAACATTTTTATCGTCCCACAAATGTTCCTTGTGTTCTTTTCATTGGAATCTGCTTTTTGTCATTATAAATTCAATTTCTCTTTTCTAGTGTTTCATATAAATATAATCATACAGTATGCTTCTTCTATTTAGAGTAATGCTTTTGAGATTCATCCATGTTGCTGCATGCATTAGCTCATTCCTTTTAATTTATTTTTTTATTGAAGTGTAGTTGATTTACAATGTTGTGTTTCAGATACAGAGCAAAGTGTTTCATATATATATACACATATATATATTCTTTTTCAGATTCTTTTCCATTGTAGGTTATTACTAGATATTGAATATACTTCCCTGTGCTATACAGCAGGTCCTTGTTGTTTATCTATTTTATATATAGTAGTGTATATATGTTAATCCCAAACTCCCAATTTTATCCCTCTCACCTCTTTCCCTTTTGGTAACCCTAAGTCTGTTCTCTATGTCTATGAGTCTATTTCTGTTTTGTAAATAAGTTCATTTGTATCATTTTTATACATTCCACATGTAAGTGATATCATATGATATTTATCTTTCTTTGTCTGACTTCACTTTGTATGATAATCTCTAGGTCCATCCATGTTGTTGCAAATGGCATTATTTCATCTTTTTTTCTGGCTGAGTAATATTCCATTGTATATACATCTAACAGATCATTCCTTTTTACTGCTGAGTAGCATTTTGTCCATTCCTTGTTGATGGACATTTGGGTTGTTTCCAATTCGAAACTATTATGAATTAAGCTGCTGTGAATTTTTTTGTGTATGTCTTTGTGTAGACATTAAGCTTGTCTGTTTATGTCTTCCTTTTGCACACTCTATCTCTCTATTTGATTTTCTACAGCTCCAGAAAGCCATGCCTTGAAATGGACAAACTTAGCAATAAATGTGACAGTGTTTGTAGAACTTTCTGCCTTTTCTGCTTCTATTTTGGAGACACAGGGAATAGTCACTTCAAGGAAAGAATCCTACTACTTTTTCAGTTAGGATTTAATCTTTTTACCTGATCAACAAGACAGTAGTTCCATTGAGGAAACAAAAGAAATTGGAATGGATGTGAGAGCTTGGAAGTATAAGCAACCTTAATGGGTTATTGCTTGTTAAACTAAACTGCAGGGAATCAAACATATAAATCTAACTTGAGAGGTAAGCAACTTTCTAAGCCACAGAAAGTTCAGGCTCAATTAGCATTCTTTGTTATCTCTTGCCATAAAACTCTTAGAAGAGGCCCTAGACAGATGGTATTACTCTGGAACCATCAAGCAATCATATGGTTGATTCTTTTTCATACTGCTAGTGGTTTGATGATGATTTGGAATATCAACAGTCAATGAATTCTCGCATGATGCTTTATCTCAGTGATTGAGAAAATATCTAAGGCTAATCCTAGCCTAGCTTCTAACTTACGTTCTAACCCCAAGAAAAGTACTGAATGCATTAAGGTCTCTTTGAGAGGAGGAAAGTGGAACTGAACATTTTAGCTGCTATGGCAACAGGGACCATTTACATCTTATGGCTTTTTCTTGGAGGAAATCTACTCAGAAGAAGAAATGGGAACAGAAACAGAGGGGGAAGTGGAACATGTGGTTCCAAGACCTTCTGGACCAACCTCGGTGCAGAAGATTTAATAGGAATAAAGCCAGAATTCCCAGTGCAGGGAATTTCCATTCCCACCACTAATTAGACCTGCATACCAAGCTACAGCTGAGAAATTTTGAGGCATTCTAAACCACAGTGTCCTTATTCATATTTCCCCTGATAGATAAAAGGTAGAAACTTATATTACATATAAACACCAGGTATCTTACCATGCTCCCAATAACAACATATTGAACTGTTAAGAGGAAATACCACGGTCATAACAATCATCAATTTTAAAGACCTTGGCTTTGAGAAATGTGCTATAATTCTTTGTTAATTATAAATGATATAACTAGTTACATAAGAATTATTTTTCTTATTTCCAATGGTTGTGTTAAAAAAATCAATGCTCTTTTCTGTTTTTTTTCTGTTTTCACATCCCACCTTTGCCCCCTCCTTCACTGCTTTCCCCTGTATTCAAGTATGGATGAATTCTAGGTCCAAGATTTCTTCCAGGTTTTGGGGACACTCTGACCCAATGCATATAACTTCATGCTCTTTGGATAAGAAGCTTAGAAGTTCTGGATGTTGATAGTGGTCTCTTAGTCAGTACCTGGAGAATCTGAGGAAGCTAGAGATTGGGTGTGCTTGGACCCAGCAGAGCAGCTACACTGTTAGGGATTTCAAGGGGACTCAAATAATTCAAAGTTAGCCCTAAGTTCTTCTTCTGGAAGATCCACTACCTTATGAAGTGGTAAACATGACACACATAGAGGACACAAGTTAGGGATTGGCTGGGTGTCAACAAGATTTCTTAAGGACACAATTTATCGCACAAAGATCTGATTCCAGGTCCTTTTCATTTATGCATTCATTCCTTCATTTATTCACTCATTAAACACACGTGTATTAATTTCTATGTTCTTTTCAGGTATACTGATGAGCAAAATAGACAAGGTGCCCACTCTCAAAGAGTTTACAGTCTGAGTAGAAGACAGTAATTAAATAAATAGCGCACATTTTAAATTTAAATCCTGTAGAAAATCTCATAAAGATTTAGAAAAGGAAAAAAAAAGTCGGTTATCTTTAATTCTTTTCTTTCTTTTTTCACTATGCCAAGCTAGCTCTTCATGCCTAAAACACATTACAGTGGACTGGAAAATTAAAAAAGATGTCGACTTTTAAGTTTCTTACTATCTTATTCATGGAAATAAAGTAGCCATGAGCATTAAGCACATTTGCTAGGATGGTTTACAATAATTCATATGTTAAGACTTTGGCATTTAAGGTATTAAACATATTATGAATTTAATTATTAAAATAGAATAAATTTTTAAAAATGAAAAGAAAATCTCATAGCACTCTAGGAGTATAAACCTAAAAAAGTGGCATTTGAGCTTGGACCTGAAGGATGAATTGTCATATGTATCTCATGTAAATTTCCAGTTTCACATTAAAATTGTAGTAGAATCTAGTCCAGCCACTGCACACAGGCTGTAAAATACAATAATGATTTAATGGGGAGGAGAATAAAGAAAGATGACAGCGCCTGCATTTTTACGCATAAATTTTGTTAAGAGGGAATCCCAGCAGTTCTTACATTCCTTAACTTGAAATCTTTACTGAATATAAGAAATAAATTTATTTCATCTGGGTAAGAAATCATTGAAAAGGGAGTTGGAGATCTTGAAGATAAAGGATGAAAGTTTGCCCTGGTCTGGGCAGTAAACCTGTCCATGAAGTGGTAAATCATCAACAGACTACTTAGGAGGTTCCTTTCCAGTTCTCAAGTGAGCCCAGTACTTGTTGTGCACCCCAGGCTAAAGGCATCAGTAAAATGGAAAGACATCCAAACTTTAATGCTCAGAATACAGTTTTGTGCAAAAACTGGGAGCCATTTTCCCCTGGTACAGAAGAAAAGCAGAAACTAATCAGAAAAATTAGTAAGCACAATCAAGGACAAATTGTTTTTTGGAAATAAACATAGGGTGATTATCACATGGCTTGAAGTGGAAAGACTGAGATCAGGGAAGGTCTGTGAAGTGCCTTTCTGATTCCATACAATGTGACATCTCAGCTGGGAGGAATGGACTCAGAAGAGGGCACACACCAAGAAACAAAGTCTGTCACAAATTATCTGATTCATGATCTGACACTGAGTGTCTCTGGACTTTGGGGATTTTGTCAGGGGTTACAACACTTCTTAAAAGCAGATGAAGTCATGGGATCATTTGCAGATTTACCTGGGGACCAACATTCACATTAACTTGGGATTTAATAACATCATCACCAACACCCCCCCCACCCCAACCTCAAAACGATGCCTGATACCTAACATACTGTGTGGTATTAGTGTTATGGTGGTGTTGAAAGAAACTTTAACACTAAGCAAGAAACAACACAACAGGAAGAATCAACCCCTGAAAGAATGCGTATGTTTTAAAATTTTTAATTATGTACTCAGTTGATGTTGGGTTTGCCAAAGTAGACAAAGAACCAGTTAGCCAAGAAAAATAGCCCACTCCTTTCCATTTATATAGGAGAGACTATGGGGGAGATAATAGAAAAGACAGGTAGGAGAGAATTGAGTTGTTGAGCACTTACAATGTGGCAGCCACTGTGCTGATGTTTTGTATCTAGCATCTCATTTAATTATTAAAACACACATGATTATTTCAATTTTTTTCCCAGAAACTGTTAGGAAACTGAGGACCAGAGATATTAATGCAATCTTCTCAAAAATCACATAGGTAGTAAATGGTAGAACCAGAATTGGAATCCAGGAAAGTAAGATTTCAAAACTCATGCCTCTTCTAAGCCTTTCAAGGAAGCAAATGAGAATATTTGGGGAAGAGTCTAAGATTCTAAGACTCTGAGGAAGAGGTGAGAATGAACTTTGGAAAGCACAAAGCTGGGGGAGGGACTATACAACACCGAAAGGCAAGAAGCTGGCATCAGGAACAGGAGGTTGAAATTTATATTTCCACAAAGAATCAAGAAGCCATGGTATTGAGAAGCTGGGTAATCCAAGAGACGAGCCCTTGAGACTGGATTCTATCCTTGGCTCTTCCACCTACGTGTCGTGTGACCTTTCTCAGATTCCCTGATGGTAAGCTGGAGCTAAGAATACTGTAGCTACTGGGACAAGATTGAGATGGAAGTTGGTAACAATCAGTGGTATTAGCTGGACAGTAGAACGACCTGCCTGAGACTTGGAAACCACGCAAGCTGATCAGTGTGGTCAGAGGGTCGTGAATTGGTGATCAGTACAGGAGACAGAAACCTAATCAGCTGTACTGTAACTGGACGTTCTGGAGAAGGGCCATGGAGAATGAAAGGGCCAAAACTCACAAGTGCTTTCCTGTCCTGTCCAAAGAAGAAGACATTGCTTTTTAATCTTTAGCATCAGAGCTATTCAACTCTGGATGAAAGAGCTTTTAAAGCTAATGAGTCCTTTTCCACCTTAGGTCATGGTATCAAGACATCAAGGAGGGTCACCAAGCAACCCCATGACCATGAAATGTTTGGGCTTTTTTGGTAGCTACTTTTATACTGGAGAAAGGATGTTAGAGCTTCTGCTCAATTTAAGGGCAGACTCCCCCATTCTTATTGTATTACTTATCTATTGCTGTATAGTGAATTATCTCCAAAATTATTGGCATAAAACAGCACACGTGTATTACATCACAGGTTGTGTGAGTCAAGAATCTGAGCATGACTCAGCTGGGTCCTCCGCCGCAAGCTCTCTTACAAGACTGCAATCAAGGTATAGGCAGAGGCTGCAAGGTTCAACTCCACGTTCAACCGGGGCAGGATCACCCTCCAAGCTCACTCGGCGGTTGTTGGCAAGATTCAGCTCTCTGTGGGCTGTTGGGCTGAAAGCCTCAGCTCCTCAACGGATGTTGGCCAGAGGCTGCCCTAAGTTCCTTGCCTGGTGGAGCTTCCATCACTAGAAGTAAGTGAGAAGACATGGAAGAGAAAATATAATACCAGCAACACAGGAGTCAGAGTCTTTTGTTAGCCGGTAATGGTAGGGATGGCACATTCCTTTGACTGTATTCCGTTTGTTAGAAGAAAATTACTAGGTCCAGCACACCCTCAAGGGGAGGAGATCACACAAGGCATGAGCACCAGGAGATAGGGACCACTGGGCCATGTCAGAGGCTGCCTTCCACACTCATCTATCCATAGCCTGATGTAGAAAAGATAGGAGTCCACATGACTACTGAAAACTAATGTGGATGTTACCTTAGGAAAAATCCGAAATCCCCCTTATTCTGTCAAATTTCCTCTCTACAAATAAAAGCTTTAGCTGTTTGTTTTCAATAAGTGAATCACAGCAAGTGAATCGTCCCTTCTGATATTATTTAGAGCAATAGAAGAGCAGCCACACCGTGGCCCCTGGCATAGCCCTCTCTTTGAGCCGTGTGCTTCTGAACAGGCCCAAGTGAATCATGTAAGCCGAGGTCCCTTGACATATGGTTTTCAAAGTATGTTTACACTTCATGTGGGTCAATACCTTGATATTTGGCAGAGGGCTCTGAGCAGATGATGGAAATATTTTATCTCGCATTTACGCCAACTCCCCTGTGTTGATATTTCAACTTAGTGTATGGGGATGAATTAAGGGGAGGAGGGGCACCAAGGAAGGGATGGAGGAGGGGAAGGCAAGAAGGGCAGAGACGTTTTTTGTTAAGTCTCAAGCTTTATAAATAATAAGGGCTTGGTTCTAAAAGGAAGCTTTAGCATCCAACGTAAGAATTTGGGGGCCTCAATAAAAAAATTATGTTTAACCCAGAAGAGTTCAAGTGGGGCAAGAGTCACAGTGAACTTGTCCCTGTTTTAATGAGAGACTGAGGAGAAAGGTATCTACCCGTCTTGAATGTCTGTGTGCCTTGCCATTTTGGTTTCCATAGAGGAATAAAACCCTTCGTGTATCTTTCTGTTCTCTTTATCACTAGCGGTGTCTGAGCTACTGACTTCAGCAATTCAGAGACCTTAAACCTTAAGAAAATGTGCCATTACCTTTGACTTCCATTTTTTGGAAAATAAGGATAGTAGTGCTAAGTACTTCGGTTAATGACTGGCAGGGTAATTAATAGCCTAAGGTATCCAAGTCCTCACAAGTTCCCTCAAAGAGGGAGGCCACAGTGTGGCTGCTGTTTTATTGCCCTAAATAATATCAGAAGGGATGTTCCACTGGCTGAGAGTCATTTACTGAAAAAAAAAAAACCCAGCTAAATCTTTTATTTATAGAGAGGAAATTTGACAGAGTAAGGGAGACTTCAGATTTTTCCTAAGGAAAGAGGTTGTTGTACGGAATGTGTGGAGATCCTGCCCATCTCTGGGTTCCAGTCTGGAGCACAGACACTGCACCATATTACATCCTGTTTATGGGAATTCCCTGGTAGTCCAGTGGTTAGGACTCAGTGCTTTCACTGCTGCGGGCCTGAGTTCAATCCTTGGTCAGGGAACTGAGAGCCCACACCCTGCAGCCCCCCAAAAATATCCTGTCTACATCCTGCCTTTGCTGCATAGTTGATGGAGATCCGGAGGCAGTGGCTGATTTAAATGCCATTTCAGTTATTTGCTTTGAATGCTAAGTGTGTCAGGTGAAGCCTTGAAATGACCAGTCCTTTCTTAATTCCCATGTAAATCATGATCATTGTCTAGATTACGTGGTCTTTTAGTCACATTTTCACAGCAGCCTTTTTGTGCCAGGCTCTGACCTGGTTGCTGTGTTGGGAATAGACATCTACTGAAAGACTTTGGCTGTCCTGGAATGCCTTACAACCTAAAGAGGCACCTAGGTAATAAGCACAAAAGTGGAATATGATGTAGTTAAGAGCAAGGATTCTGGAACCAAGATAAGTAGGTTTAAATCCTAGTTCAGCCACACACTAGAAGTGTGGCTTTGGATAGATTATTTAACTTCTTTTATCCTCGTTTTCCCCAGATATGAGATAAAGATAACAGCAGTCACTCCCTGATTGGATTATGGTAGGACAAAACGAATTGATATCTAAAACTCTGAGTAGAGTGCTTGTTACCCTGTAAATGTCCATTAAATATCAGCTATTTTCATTTCTTTCAGGTTTAGACTCCTTGTTCAACCTTACCTCAATATCCTCATCTATAAAATAAGCTTAATATCATATGCCCTGACAATATTAACAGGCTTATCAAGAGAGCACCTACACGTTTAAGGGTGATACAATTATAGGTGCTTATTAATAAGATTTGTTTTCCAAGTTCAGGTTCATGAAAGGGTCAAGTATGCGCTTATAAATGTCCAGGGTGGAGTCTGAGAGAACTCGGGAGAAAGGACTATATTTCCTATTTGCTGCCTTCTCAGCCTCTGCTTTCTTCTTTGTGATAAAGGGAGAAGGAAGCATATTTTATGCAGTTGTAGGGAAGATTAAAGGAGCACACATGTTTAAAGTACCTGGCACATAGCAGAGGGTCAATAAAGCCATCGTAGGTTGATATGAAGAGGGAAATGTAAAAAACGGAAGGCAGACCTTGGAAGAAGGGCAGTGAATCCCAATGTGGAGACCCAATGACACAAACCCCAGAGCTGAGGACGCCTGGGTGCATGTGCTGGGGCACAGTCCCCATTTCTGCTACTCTTCATCTCTATTCACTTTATCTCACTGCTGTCTCTTGCTCCAGCCTCTCTGCTGAACACCGGAGTTCAATGAATTCACTGGCCAGAAGCACTCCTAGCTTCAAAGGAAGGAGGGATGCAGTCCTCTCTGGTGGTTCTACCAAAATATTTCTCACCTTTGACTAGACTACGCACTTCCATGCCTCTACGGACTATCAATTTTAGTTTGGGTCAATATGACTAGAGTCCAAGTGACCCAAGGAATTTTTTCCTTAGCCTTACTCTTCTCTCCTTTCCCCTTGATTGGAGGATCTAAGCAGAAAATGGTTCAGCAGCCACTGGTCCAATTTAGTTCAACACTGGGCTTGACCAGTTGTCATCTAGCAACTCTTTGACCACTTGTGTTATATTTTCCTTCAAAATGGCAATTGCTCTGCCATGTGCCCAACTCTCAGAAGAGTGTGTGTGCCCATCCATGTTGTTTTTTGGTTTCTGTGTCTGTGAGTTATGATGCATCCCTTTGATGGTCTTTGAAGTTTCATGAAGCAAGAAGGAGGAGGAAGAAAGAAGGATGCTGTGACCTATGAGCAGACCTTAAGACAGGTTATTTTTTCTATGTTTAAGAGTTATGAGTGACTATGAATATGGATGGTGATTGAAAGAAAACAATAAATTAATAGCCAGAAGCATATTGATGGGTCAAGAGATTAATTCATTTTGTGGAATGGTTAATTAATTGGATGTATATATGATAAAGGCATTGCAAGGTGATATTTTAATTGAAAGTCAGATCCTCACACTAGTGAGGAGGATAAGAGAGAAAACTGTGCTATATCAGAGGAGTTCAACTTGATCCTCTGTTGAGCTCTGACTCTGCACTAACCAGGGTGAGTGGACATGTGGTTTCCAGAGGGTGTTTGAGGGGAAGAAGCAATGACATTCCAGCTGTTCAGTGATAGCTTATTCACCTTGTACCCCAGCATATGCCTCGTTGTCACTGCTACTTATCAACATTTGCAGTAAAAGAAATAAAGATATGGTAGAGCCCTTCTCTTCTGCGGATTAAAATGGATTTATTGCACTTGTTAATTATAGAAGAAAGACTTGATCTCCATTAAAGGAATTTTAGGCAACCAAAGAAGATGTGTATGGACCCAGGAGTCAATTCACAACACTCTTACACAGATACAAATCCTGTTAAGAAGTCCATATGCTAAAGGTTTTTTAGAGAAAATAATAAATCAGTGGTGTCAATGAAAAACACCTTTTTATTGTAAGCAGTAATTCTGATGATGTTTTTGAATAAAAACACTCATTTTAAACATACTATCAAGGAGAACTTTATTGTTTAAAAAGTAAGTTTAATACTTGTTATTCAATTTACTTCATATACAATGATCTTATGTGAGTAGTGTTATCTTTTGTAATTGCCTTTCACCTGGAAATCCCCCCCCTCACTGCCCTCCTTCACAGCTGTTACTGGACTGGATCTTGTATTTCCCCTATGCCAGTAGGGGGTGCTGGAGAGACACTGCAGGGAAAAAAGGGCTTCTCCTCCTGGTTCTGTGGGCTGCTTCTTGGGTGGTTCCTGCAGTACAAGGTGACCTGTAGTATGCTGGACACCAAGTGCCACTCACCTTCAAGCTTGCCACTTCTGGCTCCAGCCTTGGTCCACCTGCACCCAAGGAGGGGGTTTTCTGTTGGCCCTGCATGCATTTCATTGCCCTCTAGCCTCAGTCCAGCAACTGTGGACATTTCTGGTCCTGGCAACTGAGCAAACTTCTTTGCTATTCAGTGGGCTACATCTATACCTTCTCCAGGCAAGTCTGGGTCCTACCTTTGGGAGCGTGTCTTCAAAATTTTTTCTTTCCTTGACAACTCTTCCTCGACCATAGGGTATTCCTTAGCATTCTCTTTCATCTCTTCTTAGGAGCTAATTCTCCATAAATAATTACTAATTCTTTCTATCAAGTATTTCCCGGTCCAATCACCAGTTTCTGTCTCTTGGCTGGATGTGATACATACCCCAGGGAGCAGACGCTTCTGGTGCCCTGCCTGTATCTGCTGTCCCACACCATTCCACTCCATGCCCCAGGAGGCCTACTGCAAGCACTTTGATGCTAAGCCTTTGTTTTGGCCTTTGCACGGGGCAGGCTGAGCATGCTGTGGAGGTAGCATGTCTGGGAGCCTCCCTCAGCGATTGGCAGGTGAGAGCTGGAAGATCAAGGCACCAGCTTCTTCCTCCTCAGATGGGGAAACTTGCCGCCATGTATACAATGTCTCCAGAGCTCCTTTGGGCCATTGAGCCTCAGTTGCTCACAGTGATTATCTGCTCGATAATACATTTTTTATATGGAGAGAAAAACATGGTTTGAAAGGATACATGCACCCCAATGTTTATGGCAGTGTTGTTAACAATAGCCAAGACATGGAAGCAACCTAAATGTCCACTGAAAGATGAATGGATAAAGAAGATGTGGTACATATACACAGTGGGATATTACTTAGCCATTAAAAAGAATGAAATAAAGCCATTTGCAGCAAAATGGATGGACGTGGAGATTATCATACTAAGTGAAGTAAGTCAGACAGAGAAAGACAAATATTGTATCAA
Source organism: Aethalodelphis obliquidens (assembly GCF_003676395.1). NCBI lineage: Eukaryota > Metazoa > Chordata > Mammalia > Artiodactyla > Delphinidae > Aethalodelphis > Aethalodelphis obliquidens. The sequence continues at coordinate 6,888,632 of NW_020838000.1, forward strand.
ATATAATCTGATATCACTTATATGTGGAATCTAAAAAAAAATGATAAAAATGAACTTATTTACAAAACAGAAACAGACTCAGACTGGGGGAACGGTGGAGGCTGTGTGGCTGAAAGGGTCTTGGTGTTCTGGCCGGGTGTCAGGCCTGAACCTCTGAGATGGGAGAGGGGAGTTCAGGACACTGGACCACCAGAGACCTCCTGGTCCCATGTAATATAAATGGGTGAGAGCTCACCCAGAGATTTCCGTCTCAACACTAAGACCCAGCTCCACTCAATGACCAGCAAACTCCAGTGCTGGACACCCCATACCAAACAATTAGCAAGACAGGAACACAGCCCCACCCACCCACCCATTAGCAGAGAGGTTGCTTAAAATCATACTAAGTTCACAGACACCCCAAAGCACACCACCAGATGCAGTGCTGTCTACCAGAAATACAAGATCCAGCCTCATCCACCAGAACACAGGCACAGGTCCCCTCCACCAGGTAGCCTACACAACCCACTGAACCAAACTTACCCACTGGGGGCACACCAAAAACAATGGGAACTGCGAACCTGCAGTCTGTGAAAAGGAGACCCCAAACACAGTAAGTTAAGCAAAATGAGAAGACAGAGAAATATGCAGCAGATGAAGGAGCAAGGCAAAAACCCACCAGACCTAACAAATGAAGAGGAATTAGGCAGTCTACCTGACAAAGAATTCAGAGTAATGATAGTAAACATGATCTAAAATCTTGGAAATAGAATGGAGAAAATACAAGAAAAGTTTAACAAAACCTAGAAAACATAAGGGGCAAACAAACAATGATGAACAATACAATAAATGAAATAAAAAATTCTCTAGAAGGAATCAATAGCAGAATAACTGAGGTAGCAGATGGATAAGTGACTTGGAAGATAAACTGGTGTAAATAACTACTGCAGAGCAGAATAAAGAAAGAAGAATGAAAAAATTGAGGACAGTTTCAGAGACCTCTGGGACAACACTAAACACATCAACATTCAAATTACAGGGGTCCCAGAAGAAGAAGAGAAAAAGAAAGGGACTGAGAAAATATTTGAAGAGATTATAGTTGAAAACTTCCCTAAAATGGAAAAAGAAATAGTCAATCAAGTCCAGGAAGCACAGAGAGTCCCATACAGGATATATCCAAGGAGAAAAATGCCAAGACACATATTAATCAAGCTATCAAAAATTAAATACAAAGAAAAAATATTAAAAGCAGCAAGGGAAAAACAACAAATAACATACAAGGGAATCCCCATAAGGTTAACAGCTGATCTTTCAGCAGAAACTCTGCAAGCCAGAAGGGAGTGGCAGGACATACTTAAAGGGATGAAAGGAGAAAACCTACAATGAAGATTACTCTACCTAGCAAGGATCTCATTCAGATTTGACTGAGAAATTAAAGTCTTTACAGACAAGCAAAAGCTAAGAGAATTCAGCACCACCAAACCAGCTTTATAACAAATGCTAAAGGAACTTCTCTAGGCAGGAAACACAAGAGAAGGAAAAGACCTACAATAACAAACCCAAAATAAATAAGAATATGGTATTAGGAACATACAAATTGATAATTACCTTAAATGTAAATGGATTAAATGCTCCAACCAAAAGACATAGATGGGACAAATGGATACAAAAACAAGACCCATGTATATGCTGTCTACAGGAGGCCCACCTCAGACCTAGGGATACATACAGACTGAAAGTGCGAGGATGGAAAAGAATATTCCATGCAAATGGAAATCAAAAGAAAGCTCAAGTAGCAATTCTCATATCAGACAATATAGATTTTAAGATAATTACTATTACAAGAGACAAAGAGGGACACTAAATAATGATCAAGGGATCAATCCAAGAAGAAGATATAACAATTGTAAATATTTATGCACCCAACATAGGAGCACCTCAATACATAAGGCAGGTCCTAACAACCATAAAAGGGGAAATAGAGAGAAACACAATCATAGTATGGGACTTTAAACATTGGACAGATCAACAAAAAAGAAGATAAATAAGGAAACACAAGCTTTAAATGACACATTAAACAAGATGGTCTTAATTGATTTTTATAGGACATTCCATCCAAAAACAACTGAATACATTCTCTTCTCAAGTGCTCATGGAACATTCTCCTGGATAGATCATATCTTGGGTCACAAATCAAGCCTTGTAAATTTAAGAAAGTTGAAATTGTATCAAGTATCTTTTCCGACCACAACGCTATGAGACTAGATATCAATTACTGGAAAAAACCTGTAAAAAATACAAATGCATGGAGGCTAAACTATACACTACTAATTAACCAAGAGATCACTGAAGAAATCAAAGATGAAATCAAAAAATACCTAGAAACAAATGACAATGAAAACACGATGACAAAATACCTATGGGATGCAGCAAAACCAGTTTCTAAGAGGGAAGTTTATAGAAATACAATCCTACTTCAAGAAACAAGAAACAGGGCTTCCCTGGTGGCACAGTGGTTGAGAGTCCGCCTGCCAATTCAGGGGACACGGGTTCATGCCGCGGTCCGGGAAGATCCCACATGCCGTGGAGCAGTTAGGCCCGATAGCCATGGCCACTGAGCCTGCGCGTCCGGAGCCTGTGCTCCGCAACGGGAAAGGCTACAACAGCGAGAGGCCCGTGTACTGCAAACAAACAAACAAACAAAAAAGAAACAAGAAACATCTCAAATAAACAACCTAACCTTACACCTAAAGCAATTAGAGAAATAAAAACAAAAAACCCCCCAAAGTTAGCAGAAGGAAAGAAATGATAAAGATGAGATCAGAAATAAATGAAAAAGAAATGAAGGTAATGATAGCAAAGATCAATAAAACTGAAAGCTGGTTCTTTGAGAAGATAAATAAAATTGATAAACCATTACCCAGACTCATCAAGAAAAAAAGAGAGAAGACTCATATCAACAGAATTAGAAAAGAAAAAGAAGAAGTAACAAGTGACACTGCAGAAATACAAAGGATCATGAGAGATTATTACAAGCAACTATATGCCAATAATATGGACAACATAGAAGAAATGGACAAATTCTTAGAATAGCACAACCTTTCAAGACTGAACCAGGAAGAAATAGAAAATATAAACAGACCAATCACAAGCACTAAAATTGAAACTGTGATTAAAAATCTTCCAACAAACAAAAGCCCAGGACCAGATGGCTTCACAGCTGAATTCTATCAAACATTTAGAGAAGAGCTAACACCTATCCTTCTCAAACTCTTCCAAAATATAGCAGAGAGAGGAACACTCCCAAACTCATTCTATTAGGCCACCAACACCCTGACACCAAAATCAGGCAATGATGTCACAAAAAAAGAAAACTACAGGGCAATATCACTGATAAACATAGATGCAAAAATCCTCAACAAAATACTAGCAAACAGAATCCAACAGCACATGAAAAGGATCATACACCATGATCAAATGGGGTTTACCTCAGGAATGCAAGGATTCTTCAACATACACAAATCAATCAATGTGATATACCATATTAACAAATAGAAGGATAAAAACCATATGGTAATCTCAATAGATGCAGAAAAAGCTTTTGACACAATTCAACACTCATTTATGATAAAAACTCTCCAGAAAGTAGGCATAGAGGAAACTAACCTCAACATAATAAAGGTCATATAAGACAAACCCACAGCCAACATCGTTCTCAATGGTGAAAAACTGAAACCATTTCCACTAAGATCAGGAACAAGACAAGGTTGCTCACTCTCAACACTATTATTCAACATACTTTTGGAAGTTTTAGCCACAGAAATCAGGGATGAAAAAGTAATAAAAGTAATCCAAATTGGAAAAGAAGAAGTAACACTGTCACTGTTTGCAGATGACATGATACTATACATAGAGAATCCTAAGGATGTTGCCAGAAAACTGCTAGAGCTAATGAAGTTAGCTCTAGCTGAATGATAAGTAGCTTTAGCTAATGAATTTGGTAAAGTAGCAGGATACAAAATTAACGCACAGAAATCTCTTGCATTCCTCTACACTAATGATGAAAAATCTGAAAGAGAAATTAAGGAAACATTCCTATTTACAATTTCAACAAGAAGAAAAAAATGCCTAGGAATAAACCTACCTAAGGAGACAAAAGACCTGTATGCAGAAAACTGTAAGGCACTGATGAAAGAAATTATAGATGACACAAACAGATGGAGAGATATACCATGTTCCTGGATTGGAACAATCAACATTGAAAATAGCTATACTACCCAAAGCTATCTACAGAGTCAATACTATCCCTATCAAACTCCCAATGGCATTTTTCAAAGAACTAGAAAAAAAATTCATAATTTGTATGGAAACACAAAAGACCCTGAATAGCCAAATCAATCATGAGAAAGAACAACAGAGCTGGAGGAATCAGGCTCCATAACTTCAGACTATACTACAAAGCTACAGTAATCAAGACAGTATGGCACTGGCACAAAAACAGAAATAGAGATCAATGGAACAGGATAGAAAACACAGAGATAAACCCATGCACATATGGTCACCTTAGAGGCAAGAATATGCAATGGAGAAAAGACAGCCTCTTCACTAAGTGGTGCTGGGAAAACTGGACAGCTACATGTAAAAGAATGAAATTAGAACACTCCCTAACACCATACACAAAAATAAACTCAAAATGGATTAAAGACCTAAATGTAAGGCCAGATCCTATCAAACGCTTAGAGGAAAACATAGAACACTCTATGACATAAATCACAGCAAGATCCTTTTTGATCCACCTCCTAGAGAAATGGAAATAAAAACAAAAATAAATAAATGAAACCTAATTAAACTTAAAAGCTTTTGCTCAGAAAAGGAAACCATAAACACGATGAAAAGACATCCCTCAGAATGGGAGAAAACATTTGTAAATGAAGCAACTGACAAAGGATTAATCTCCAAAATTTACAAGCAGCTCATGCAGCTCAATATTAAAAAAACAAACAACCCAATCCAAAAATGGGCAGAAGACCTAAATAGACATTTCTCCAAAGAAGATATATAGCTTACAAAAACACATGAAAGGATGCTTATCATCACTAATTATTAGAGAAATGCAAATCAAAACTACAATGAGATATCACCTCACACTGGTCAGAATGGCCATCATCAAAAAATCTACAAACAGTAAATGCTGGAGAGGGTGTGGAGAAAAGGGAACCCTCTTGCATTGGGAATGTATATTGATACAGCCACTATGGAGAACAGTATGGAGGTTCCTTAAAAAACTAAAAATAGAACTACCATACAACCCAGCAATCCCACTACTGGACATATACCCTGAGAAAACCATAATTCAAAAAGAGTCATGTACCACAATGTTCATTGCAGCTGTATTTACAATAGCCAGGACACGGAAGCAACCTAAGTGTCCATAGACAGATGAATGGATAAAGAAGATGTGGCACATATATATGACAGAATATTACTCAGCCATAAAAAGAACCGAAATTGAGTTATTTGTAGTGAGGTGGATGGACCTAGAGTGTGTCATACAGAGTGAAGTAAATCAGAAAGAGAAAAATATCGTATGCTAACACATATATATATATATATATATATATATGGAATCTAAAAAAAAGAAAAAAGGTTCTGATGAACCTACGGGCAGGACAGGAGTAAAGACGCAGACATGGAGAATGGACTTGAGGACATGGGGAAGGGGAAGGGTTAGCTGGGATGAAGTGAGAGAGTGGCATGGACATATATACACTACCAAAAGTGAAATAGATAGCTAGTGGGAAGCAGCCGCATAGCACAGGGAGATCAGCTCGGTGCTTTGTGACCACCTAGACGGATGGGATAGGGAGGGTGGGAGGGAGGGAGACACAAGAGGGAAGAAATATGGGGATATATGTATATGCGTAATTGATTCACTTTGTTATACAGCAGCAAGTAACACAACAATGTAAAGCAATTATACTCTAATAAAGATGTTAAGAAAAAAAATTAATATAGCATAAAAAATAAATAAAATAAAATAAAATAAATAACCAACAAGGACATACTGGAAACTCTGCTCAATATTCTGTAATAACCTAAGTGGGAAAAGAATTTGAAAATGAATAGATACATGTATATGTATAACTGAAATTGCTGTATACCTGAAACTAACACAAATTGTTAATAAACTATGTTCCAATATAAAATTTCCCCACTCCCCTACCAGTGTTTCCTGAAGTCATCCCCCAAGTAAACTCTTCCTCTAAAATTTTTTCTTGCAGTACAGGCTCCTAGTACTCAGATGAATACATCACATCTCAGAGATGAGGGAAGGAAGGATCTGAGGATTTAATGATCATGTCTAAAATCAAATAGTCACATAGAGGAGTTCAAAACTCAGCTCATCTCAGCCCAACTCTTGTTATTTACATTTACTTCAGCATATATCTCTCTAAAGGTATTAGATAAGTTCAGACTTATTAGGCTAGTCTAAATACATAAACCCTAGAATACAGGTACCCCATAAATAAAAATAAAATTGACATGTTTAAAAGTGAAAACACACTGCTCTGGAACAGTGGTTCTCAAAAATTTGGTCCCCTGACCAGAAGCATCAGCATCACAGGATCTAATTAGAAATGCAAATTCTCAGGCCTCACCCCAGATGTACAGAGGGTAGACCCCAGTGATCAGTGATGGTTCTGATGCCAATAAAGTCTGAGATTACTGCTCTAGTCTGGAAGACAAAGGAACCAGCATAGGTGAAGTAGGTCTTAAGCAGGTGGGAGTTTGACTGTAATAATATGTTATTATATGTTAGATGTTTAATGTTAAAAGTGAATCTCTGTGGAATTTAGAAAAATGGCACACATGAACCTATTTGCAAAGCAGAAGTAGAGACACAGACATAGAGAACAAACATATGGACACCAAGGGGGGTGGTGGGATGGATTGGGAGATTGGAATTGACGTATGTACACTACTACGCATGAAGTAGGTGGCTGGTGAGGGCCTACTCTATGACACAGGGAAAGAAAAAAAAGAAGATACAATCTGTTTGCAGGACATATATTAAGTTAACCTTAAAAATGCATTCCAATATACATTATGTGCAGATACTGTTTGATTCCACTTAGACGAGGTACCCAGAATAGTCAAATTCATAGAGTCAGAAAATATATTGGTTGATGCCAGGGGCCAGGAGGTAGGGGGGTGGGCAGGGGGAATGGGGAGTTAGCGTTTAATGGGAACAGAGTTTCAGTTTAGGAAGGTGAAAAATTCGGGAGATGAATGATGATGAGAGTTGCACAGCAATGCGAACGTACTTAGTGCCACTGAACCATACAGTTAACTATGGTTAAAATAGTGTGTTTTGTATTATGTGACTTCTACCACAATAAAAAAAACATTAAAAAACCCGTGAATCTCTCTAAAGGTTTCCCATAGCAGCTACATAGACATCATGAGAATGAATATAGAAAATTTCTGGTAACAGAAAACTTTGTCTTCTCATTCTTTTTTTTTTTTTTTTTTTTAATTTTATTTTTGGCTGCGTTGGGTCTTTGTTGCTGCGCTTGGGCTCTCTCTAGTTGCAGCTAGCAGGGGCTACTCTTCGTTGTGGTGCACAGGCTTCTCATTGTGGTGGCTTCTCTTGTTGTGGAGCATGGGCTGTAGGCATGAGTGCTTCAGTAGTTGTGGCACGTGGGCTCAGTAGTTTTGGCCTGTGGGCTCTAGAGCGCAGCCTCAGTAGTTGAGGCACACGGGCTTAGTTGCTCCGCGGCATGTGGGATCTTCTCGGACCAGGGCTCGAACCCGTGTCCCCTGCATTGGCAGGCAGATTCTTAACCACTGTGCCACCAGGGAAGTCCCTTCTCTTTCTTTTGTGTATGATAGTTTCCTGTCAGTATGTACAACCTCTCCACAGATTATAAATTATTAGTTGTTTTCTGTGAATGTGATCAAAACAACATCACGTTGCTCTTATGGCTTATATATGCAGCTGGTTCTGTATTGAAATGTGAAGACTTGATATATATTTCATATATAACAAACTCTGTAACTAGCACTAGGAAAAACATTAGGTTGATTTTCCTTGGTACATACTGTCTTTCAGGGCATGCTTCTAGTGAACAAGCATTCTTTTCCTAAGGCAGACCTTATGAACCAGAGATGCATCAACACTATCCTAGGAATACAATTTTTCACAAGGCTGTCATTAGGCTTAACTGTAGAAATAGAAAAGATGGGGACGGAGTGAGCCCCTTCTATTTACAAAGTGGTATGTTCGTCTTATCAGTATGGTCTTGTTTATTTTTCTTTTAAATTTTCTATCTTTAAGAAAAATTTATTGAAATATAGTTGATTTATGATGTTGTGTTAGTTTCAGGTGTACAGCAAAGTGATTCAGTTATTCTTTTTAGATTCTTTTCCATTATGTTATTATAAGATATTGAATATAGTTACCTGTGCTATACAGTAGGTCCTTGTTGGTTATTTATTTTATACATAGTAGTGTGTATATTTTAATCCCAAACTCCTAACTTATCCCTCTCCCCCTTCCCCCTTTGGTAACCATAAGTTTGTTTTCTATGTCTATCAGTATTGTTCTAAAAGATAGAGGAATATTTGAAATAGATAGAAAATGATGAGTCTCCTAGAAGGTTGATATTGATACACATCTTATTAAACATCTAACATATAATAATATATTATTACAGTCAAACTCCCATCTACTCAAGACCTACTTCATCCTGTGCTGGTTCCTTTGTTGTCCAGACTAGAGCAGTAGTCTCAGACTTCAGTGGCATCAGAACCATCACTGATCACTGGGGTCCATCCCCTGGGTTTCTGACTCTGTACGTCTGAGGTGGGGACTGAGAATTTGCATTTCTAACTAGATCCTGGTGATGCTGATGCTTCTGGTCAGGGGACCATATTTTGAGAACCGCTGCTCCAGAGCAGTGTGTTTTCAACACTGGGTGCATACTGCAGTCACCTGAGGAGTTTTAAATATTACCAATACTTGGGTCCCACTCAGACAAACTCAGGCAAACTAAATTAAAATCTTTGAGGTCAGGACCAGGAATCTGCTTTTTAAAAGCTGTACAGGTGGGCTTCCCTGGTGGCGCAGTGGTTGAGAGTCCGCCTGCCGATGCAGGGGACGCGGGTTCGTGTCCCAGTCTGGGAAGATCCCACATGCTGCGGAGTGGCTGGGCCCGTGAGCCATGGCCGCTGAGCCTGCGCGTCCGGAGCCTGTGCTCCGCAACGGGAGAGGCCACGACAGTGAGAGGCCCGCGTACCACAAAAAAAAAAAAAAAAAAAAAAGCTGTACAGGTGATTCTCACAGGTAGCCAGAATCAAGAACCAAAGTTAATCCCAGTGTTTTCAAAAAAGTGTAACTGTCCACCCAAGGATCTTGTTAAAATGCAGACACTGATTCAGTAGCTCTGGGATGAGGTCCAAAATTTGCATTTTTATTCAGCTCCCAGACGAAGCTGCTGCAGCTGCTCCATGGACCACACTTTGAGAACCAAGAGTCAGAAATGCTACCCCTTTTATCCTTGTTCTGTGGATGTGATTTTTTTTCTTAAACATCTTTATTGAAGTATAATTGCTTTTACAATGGTGTGTTAGTTTCTGCTGTATAACAAAATGAATCAGCTATACATATATGTATATCTCCATATTCCCTCCTTCTTGTGTCTCCCTCCCACCCTCCCTATCTCACCCCTCTAGGTGGTCACAAAGCACTGAGCTGATCTCCCTGTGCTATGTGGCTGCTTCCCACTAGCTATCTATTTTACATTTGGTAGTGTATATATGTCAGTGCTACTCTTTCACTTCGTCCCAGCTCACACTTCCCGCTCCCCATGTCCTCAAGTCCATTCTCTACGTCTGCATCTCTATTCCTGTCCTGCCCCTAGGTTGTTCAGAACCATTTTTTTTAAGATTCCATACATATGCATTAGCATATGGTATTTGTTTTTCTCTTTCTGACTTACTTCACTCTGTAAGACAGACTCTAGGTCCACCCACCTCACTACAAATAACCCAGTTTCGTTCCTTTTCATGGCCGAGTAATATTCCATTGTATATATGTGCCACATCTTCTTTATCCATTCATCTGTCGATGGACACTTTGGTTGCTCCCATGTCCTGGCAATTGTAAATACAGCTGCAATGAACATTGTGGTACGTGACTCTTTTTGAATTATGGTTTTCTCAGGGTATATGCCCAGTAGTGGGATTCCTGGGTCGTATGGTAGTGCTATTTGTAGTTTTTTAAGGAACCTCCATACTGTTCTCCATAGTGGCTGTATCAATTCACATTCCCACCAACAGTACAGGAGGGTTCCCTTTTCTTGTGGATGTGGTTTTTGGGTAAGTTAACCAGAGATATACTAAGAGATCCAGGTCTAGGGCTCAAATATCTTTTTTGGTCCTAGAAACCAGAGATGGCAATTTGATTTCTTTTCTACAGGTTAGGACTCACTGTGGACAATGGGTTACTATGGAGATTTTCAGGAATCTGCATTTCAGCCGAAGGCTCCTGGACATCGCTGCCGGTCACAGCAAGGGACCCCAAAGACGCTCAGCGTGGGGGCCACATAGCTGCAGCCCCTCAGAGGGCTCAGTGTTCCCTGAGAGATGGGGCTGAGTTTGAGCCCCTTCCTCAGCAGTGGTTAACACAACCCCGACAAGCAGTTCAGAAATAATTCTCCCTCAGGACAAGTGAACCATCGTGAAGGAGAAACTGCCCACTGGAGTTTAGGGGCTTCAGCCCTGGTAGAAAATTCACCACTGAAAGCAAGAGTACCAAAGGCATAGTGTACTCTCTAACCCAGAGGGAATTCTTAAACGAGAATTGTCCCCTCAAGGCATTATATTGACTTCTTGCAAAAATGAAAAACACAACCAAAAAGTGCAGTGATGGAACTTCAAGGATAACTCATCCAGGAATCAAAGTTATTAGCTCATTTTCTTTTTCTCTATCTCCTTCTATTACTCTCTTCTTGTCTCACTCTCTCCTGCTTTTTCATTTCTGCTGTATTCTCATGATGAACTGGCAGCTATGTTCTCTTTCATGCTGCCTTAGTTGTCTTTAAAGTTGCAGTTAAAGCTGAAAGGCTTGCCATAAATCAGGGAATATGGCCAGTTGGAATTCCAAGACCCAAGAGAAAAGAGGTATTTCCATGACACTCCTACAAAAATGTCCCAGAGGAGGATTCTAATTAGCTTGGCTTGGCTAAAGAGCCCATCTGGGGACCAATTATTATAGCCAAGGTGATGGGATATTATAGTCAGCTCAGATTAGCCTGGGTTACAGCCCACACCTATGGGGAGAATAGAGTCATATGTCTATTTCCAAATAAGTGGATGTACAGGTGGGAAAAGATACCAAGATACTAATTTGCTAACTCTCAAATTAGAGCCTGTGGGCTGTTACGTCCAAGTATAGTAGCAGTCTTGCTTAAAGCTGGGGCATTAGTAATAAAACTTTAATTTTTCATTCAATTCTGGTTACAAGCCTTTAGTGAGATGATCTTCTAGAATTCATATAGAACTCAAAATCATGAGAGAATGTGACAGTGAGGCAGGAGATAGATGGGCTCCAGGCTAGGCATTTACAACTAGCCTTCCTGTTTACATTTCCTGAGGAAGAGGCAAGTGGGCTCTAGGCTAGAAACTTACAACCAACCTCCTATTTGCACACTGAGATGGAAATAACAAGAGGAACAGGGTAAATAACTGGACTTTGTCCCTTATGGACACTTTAAGATAACAGTTATGGCAGGGACAGAGACGGGGTGGGGGGGGGAAGAAAAACACAGATGGACACACTTTTAAGTCTCACTTCCTCCCATTTTATTTTCTGTTGTACTCAAATATATCACATGTATGTGCCAATTTTATCAAGTCAACTGTAAAAAAAGAAAAAAAGCAAAAAACCCTCAAAATCAGAGCCTTAGATTCAATATTAACTTCATCTCATTCCCAGGTTCTTATCTCCGTAGGGGAAAAAAACCTGAGACAGAAGGAGTCTGAGAAGGCCTGGTTTTGCCCACAGTATGTGTTTTGCCCACCCAGCTCTTTTTTTGTAGAATGTACAGCGATTTAATTCCCTGGAACTGCAGGTGCAGACATGCTGGTCCCTGCCTCACTGGGCTGTCCTCGGGTCTTTTGTGAGCTCTATATTCAGGGCTCTGTTGAATGACACACCCCAAGAATGGCCTCTCTCAGGACACACGCTGCAGGCAGTGACATTTAGCTTATTTCCTCTGGTGGGACCTACTATCTCCATGGGAGACCAAGGGGAGTCTTTGAAGGTGTCCGTATGAAGTGGCCGACATTTCATCCTCTCTACTTCCAGCCGAGGAGCTCTGGGCAAGAGAGCAAGACCACTTGCCAGAAAGTTCTGAGGCTTGTGGCTGACAGAGCCCAGGTCCTCTGTGGCCCAGGGTGGTGGACCTGGCTCATGTGTGTGTGTGATTTATGAAGCAACCACAAACTTCCATAAAGAAATTGATGGGCAAAAAGTATATGTTTAAGTAAAATATTCACATTCGTGAATAAATGTCTTGGATCTTTCTGTAATTGTGAAGAGTTTTTAAAAAGGCTTTAGCACAGGGAACTTTTCTCAATATTCTGTAATGACCTATATGGGAAAAGAATCTAAAAAAAGGGTGGATATATGTATATGCATAACTGATACACTTGGCTGTATAGTTGAAACTAACACAGCATTTTAAATCAGTTATATTCTAATAAATTTTTTTAAAAAAGGCTTTAATTACTAAAATTCAGGTAAAGAAATCAGAAGCCACATGGGTTGGGGCTAAGATAGCAGGAGCAGAGAGCATTTTTTTTCCCCTGGTGCCTCCTCAGTGATATTTTTTTAAGGTAAACGTTGACATAATTGTGAACACTGTGGAGAAGTCGATTGTCGGAGACATAGTACAAAAGCTAGATTTTGATCTATGCAGAGAGAATGTCCAAGGGGGCTCAGTTTCCAGAATTTAGCCTGGGACATGTAGGGGAGGGGAAAGGAGGGAGCGGGAGGGAGGGAGGGAAAGGGGGAGGGAGGGGGAGAACGGAGGAAGAAGGAGAGCCAGGGAGAAGGCTGGGGGCGAGGTCTGGGGAAGGAAGGGTGGAGGAATTAGTGGGGGAAGGAGACGGGGAGACTGGGGGCGGGCATGGGGGGCAGGTAGAAGAGAGCCAGGGGAGAGAATTGACATTTGCTTAGCATTCATCAGATGTCAGGCAGTATGCTTTCACATAAATTACTTCATTAAATCTTTACAAAGTCTCTGCAGGTTAGATATAGTTGAATCCTCGATTTTCAAATGGAGAAAGTGAGTCTCGGAAGTGTTAAAGAACTTGTCCGAGGTCCCAGAGCGAGGAAAAAAAATGGCTGGACGCAAACCCTCATTTGCGTTCTGCCAAAATGCTTGTTCCTTTCTCAGCATCCTGTTTACTTGTAGCATTTGTCATTGGATAAGATGAAAGCAGTGGGCAAAGGAAGTCTTTGGAACAGCCTTTAACTGAGCCTGTGCATGTGCTGAGGCTCTACTGTCAGCGATGGCGATGATCTGAGGAAGATGACGCTTGGAGAATTATAAATTGTAAAGGCAATGCTCGATAAGGATGCCCTTAGGAAGGGAACTACACACTTCACGAGAAGAAGCAGCCTCCGCAGGAACTATTTGGAACAAACTAGTTTCACTGTTCTGGATAAAATCAGAATCTTGACAGGAGCAGTCCCATTCCACCCTGGGGGCATCCACAGCAACGGTCATTCTCCAACCAAATAGTTGACTTGCGTCACATCCAAATATGCTTCTCCCTATCCAGCAGAACTGACCCATTTATGAGACTTCAAACGGCATTTTCACTTTTTTCCTTCTAGAAAATCCAAATGAAACTCAGACACCCACCACAAATCAGGAGGTACTGGTGCATGACACATAGTAGGCAATCATTAGAGCTGAAACCGTAAGTGAATGTTCAAAGCTCTCTTGGAGAAAAGGATCAATTACTTTCATGAAAAAATCACCGATGTGTTAGGAACTATATGGAAATAGTACTGCATGCAGTCGTCAGCTGTAATTGGTTTGGGTCTAGTTGGTCTAACTCTTCATTATTGAGATGATTACACTGCTTAGGGCCATGTTTCTAGAGTTTGTTCCCTGGAACATCTGTATCAGAATCACTTGGGACCCAGCCCATATCTTAGGCATCAAGGCCTTGAAATCTCTATTTTAATAAAAGCCCCTGGAAATATGTTATTCAAACTAAAATTTTAGAACTACTGATACAAGGGTTAACCCAACGTCTCTGTTATACAATTATAGACCTGGGGCTGTCTTTAATAAAATTTAGGTGCTAGCCCACTTAGGTATAAATTAGCTAGGACTCAGTCTTTTTGGACACGCAGGCTCAGCGGCCATGGCTCACGGGCCCAGCCGCTCCGAGGCATGTGGAATCTTCCAGGACCAGGGCACGAACCCGCGTCCCCTGCATCGGCAGGCGAACTCTCAACCACTGCGCCACCAGGGAAGCCCAGGACTCAATCTTTTATTACTATAGATTCTAGACCAATATTTCTCAACCTTTAATGCATGTAAGTCACCCAGGGAGTTTACTAAATGGTAGATGCCCAGGCCCCATTCAAAGGGATTGGGTTAAGTTAGATTTTCTGCATTTTAAACAATTATCCTATGTGATTCTGATGCAGGGATTCTGCTAATTTCACACTGAATATAGAGCCCTCTGGAAAACAATATTCCTGTCAAGTAGTTAAGCAACCTCTGAGAAGACAATTTGTTACTGATTTTAACACCTCTTAAGGCAATAAACTCCATCTGTAAGTAGCTTTAATTGCCAGAAATTTCTTCTTACGTTGTTTCAATATAAAGTCTTATGTAATCTGTCTATCTGGTTCTCTTAAATAGAACTACACAGAAACATTTAGTCCCCAATATTATTTTTAAGAAAATATACTTGACCAAGAACTTAAGTGTTTCTCTTCCCTCTAGATCTCTGTTTTGCTTCTTTAGGGGACAGTGGGGAGGTGAGGAAACTGTAGGGATACAAAAATGTATCTCTGAGCAGACTGCAAGGGCCTCTGCTATTTGTATAGCAACAGTGTTTAGAAAATCAAACACCTAGAACTTGGAATTCTCATTTCCTAGGATAATATCACAACACACATAAACAGACAAAGAAGAACCCCAAACATGTCATTCTGAGCTGCTCTGCATATGGGAGAGTTGACGAGGGGAAAGGTTAATAAGGAAGAAGGTGAGGCTGATTCACATGAGGCAGGTGCCATTTTGGAAGAATCAATGGGGACCCCCAGTTCTCCCAGGTGCTTGCTCCTTCCTGTCTAGTTGCAGACCTGGCCAGGGTGGGCAGCTGGTTCTTAGAGCCACTGAAGTCAGCTCTCAGGAGTAGGTACAAAGAAGGTAACCAGCTGGAAAAATATGGACATGTTTCCAGGCATTTCACCATGACTTTCCCAAATCCTTGGAGCTTGACTACTTTATCCCATATGTATGCTTTAAAAAAATATTTTATTTTATTTTATTCATGGATTTCAAAGGAAATTAATTACTAGTACAGTGTCAAAAGGCAGCAGGAATGGATTTGGACATGAAGGGAGGGGTACCCAGAGTGGTCACGGGGGTATTGGGGCTATTACTGAAAACAGTGGGATTCGGGCAAGTTAAAGAATCTGTGTCCCAATTATTCATTTACAAAATGGGGATAAAATAATAACAAGTAACTTTTAGCATTGTTTGACTACTAGGTAAGGAAACATAACATGTGTTAATTCCTAAACACGTGTTGGTACATAGTCAGTGCTCAAAAACCAGAATGTCAGTCATCATTATTAGCATCAGTAATGGTAGTGCTAGTTTGCCAGAAAGACAATCATGAACTAACACCAATTAGTTCTATTTGAATGGTACTTAGAATGATGACTTAGGTCAGGATAAGCAAAAAGGGTGACTACAAATAAATACATTAAATGCAGCAGGTTGCCTTTGCCTCTATTTTCCCATTCACTTAGGTAAGGAGAGATTGAATTTTGGACCTGGGGGAAGAGAAGACACGAGTCTTAAGTGATCTGCCTCAGACACATGCACTGTTGCCATTTTTCTTAGAGAAGGTTTATTTTCTTTCTGCTACTCTAGCCAATTTTAGGATATAAGAGTCACACACCAGAAGTCTTGCTTTGTGTACATGTTTTTAATAATAACAGTTTTCAAATTGCTTATGCTCTGTGGTGGGAAATAAGAACAGGGTGACTCCAGAATGTGAATTCAATATGTTTTCTAAGAACATCTGGGATGATGAGCCCTGACATGTTCTTAAACATACAATAAACCTGAAGTGAAGGCGTTTATATCATTACCACGCCAGCATCTGAATTTGGGTATTGGTTGAGATGTAGAAAGCACTATAGGTTCTAGACGGTCTCTAGCTCCCTAGCTGTGTAATTGCTGGGACTTTATTAATTTAACCTCTGCAACATGAGAATGAAAACACCCGCTCTGCATAACTTACAGCAATGTTGAGCGCTTTAAAGAAAAATAATTAAAGTGCTGATCCAAAGCAAGCTGGCATCCCTCTCACAAATCGGAACTCTGAAGTCTCGGCTTCATTTTGGAATTTTCACCGGTCTGCGCAAGCGCTCCTGAAAGAACAGCACAGAGGAAGGATACACCCAAGGTTTTCTTCCTCGTTTTGAGGCCAAAAGAGCTCAATGTAGTTGCGATCTCATATTCCCCAGACCAGTTTTGGGTTCCAGAACCACGAAGTAAGATGGCTGGAGGAGAGACATTTACACAGGCGCAGAGGGGGCAGCCTCAGTTCAGGTTGTTACCTGAGTCCCCAGAGACCAGGTGGACTCCCCCCCTCCCCCTACCATGCCAGACACTCAGTCCAGGTTTTTACTTCATTAATGAAATATGACCTCTCTTTTCTTTTGTAATCCAGAAGTGTGAGGATACATTTGTTGCAAACTGCATGCAGATAAATGGGGGGCTTCCTTTTGAAACTACATCCTCTGAATAATAAGTTTTAATCTACTATACATAACAGTAGTGCATTTCTTGTTAAAACGGCAAGCTTTTTTTTTTTTACCAAAATGAAAACATTCATTTCTTTATAAATAATTTAAATAGTTTAAATACATATTTCATACCAAGGATATAAAAATAGTGTCTCTTTTTTTTCTGATAAATAAAGACATATTCATTTACATGGCAAATAACGTGCAATAGCTGACCACTGGCCACCAGCTCTGTGTGACTGATTGTCTAGGAGATGACATGCAGTGATAAGTGTCCCTTTGCCTTCTGCATTTGAAAAATAGATCAGCAAGAGCTGTGCACTCCCAGGGCCCACAGTCCTATAGATACTGTTCAGGAGTGACACACAGGCACTCAGGAAAAACTTTGCTGCACTTCACAAAAGCCACCTAGGACAAAATGAATCCACACATTCTCTGTCTGGGACATCTAGCTGCTCAGACCCTCAGGGTCTTTGGACTTTTACCAAAGTCTGTCAAACAGACCAGGAAGTTAATGCCTGTACAGGAAAATGTTCCTATTTTGTTTCTAGGATCCAGGAAGTGTTTGCTACAGTCTGGAGGTGGTTCTGCCTTTCCCCGGACCCTCTCTTCCACAGGTCTCCCAGCCTTGCCCAGTCTTCATGCTGCCAGAGGCAAGAAAGGCAAACCAGGGCTGTCATGCAGTGGTGGAGCTGAAACTGGCGGCTGCCTCACATGCCCTAATATCATACGTTTATGGCTTTAGTATCTTTCACTTCTGCTGGGCTTGTGACAACTTCCAGTGGAAAGTTCTCCGAGGGTTCAGTAGTGATGGATGCCCTTCCTTCCCGGTCCCAAGATCCTGGCAGGTTTTCCAGACTGAAGGAACTCATGGCTCCTTGGCCCAAGCTGCCCTCCTCCGATCTGCTTGGGAGAACCAGGTGCAAAGATGTTTCTGAGGAGGAACAGACAGAGGACGAGAGAGTGGCCGAGATGGACTGCAGAGGCATCAGCGTAGTGTCTGACTGTGGAGAGATGCACCTTAAAAGCTGCAAACGACCTTCTTGGACGACCTGGTAGCGGGCAGGTGAATAATCAAGGTTCGGAGAATGATACAGTTCACCGCCTGCAGGATTTTGCTCGTAAACGCCAGTTCGCTGGGGGCTGCTCCCCACAGAGGAGGGATCCACACTCCATATGTCAGGGGTGACATTCCCATGACAAAGCTGGGCTTGGGTATAAGCGGCTCCACCTGCTTGCAAGTGTAGACAGGGTTGGTGCGTGCTCCAGGTCATCCTGGTCTGTAAGCTGGAGGGACACACAGAGGTGGTGTGCAGAGAGCAAAACCGAGCGGGCTGCTGGGGGGACACGACGTGTTCCAGAAGCTGCATCACAGTCCTCATGTCTTTACCTAACTGGGACACCTCCTGAGTCAGTGTCGTTACCTGTGTGGACAAAGCAAGGCAAAAGGCAGCAGGCAGTGATTTCAGAGCAGTGAGGAAGGGAAATGAGATTTCTCAGTAAGAAGGTCTGGAAGGCTGCTTCACCTCCAACTCCAGCCAAGCCCAAAGGGTGAATGGGGTGGCTGAGCACCTGATCTAAAGCCATCCTCTCATTCTGCGGGAACCTAGAGAGACACACATAGTCTGGCCTTCTTTTTAAAAAATTTTACATACATTTTTTAATTGAAGTATTGTTGATTTATAATGCTTCAGGTGGACAGCAGTGATTCAGCTATATATATATATATATATATATATATATATATATATATATATATATATATATATATATTCCTTTCCAGATTCTTTTCCCTTATAGGTTATTACAAAATATTGAATAGAGTTCCCTGTGCTATACAGTAGGTCCTTGTTGATTACCTATTTTATATACAGTAGTGTGTATATGTCAGTCCCAAACTCCTAATTTATCTCCCCTGTTTCCCCTTTGGTAACCACAAATTTGTTTCCTATGACTGTGAGTCTATTTCTGTTTTGTAAATAGGTTCATTTGTATCATTTTTTTAGATTTCACATATACGTGATATCATATGCTATTTGTCTCAGTCTGACATTCTTAATCAGTGATTTGCAGGTTCCTGGACAAAATTAGAAGTGTGGGTCCATCATCTCTTGCATCTCTGAAATGCAGACAGTGTCTTTTGCTTCCCTTCCTCTGAGTTAGCGGGATGCTCCGTGGTGCGCACCCACCATCCAAGACACCTCAAAACAATGTGGAGACGTGCGTATTGCTGTATATAACGCACTCAGCACGCTGCCTGCCCAGGGTAGACACCCAGTAAATGACGGTTCTCACTGCTGCCATTTCTGGTCAAGATCAACACTTAGTCAGAGATATACTGGCCTTCAGGGGTAGGGAGGGTGCTAAGAAAGAACTCACAACAGACTTGCTAGGATTTGTCTATAGAAAAGGGAAAGCTGCAAAATGAGAGTTAGAAACGAAAAGGTCTTCAAGGTGGGTCCGTCCACATAAGCACTGTGGGGAACCCTGGAGGGCTGGGGTCCATCAGTGAACCGGAACCCCACGGAATTACAACCCCAACTGTGCAGTGTGTTCTTTTTTTTTTTTTTTTTTTTGTGGTACGTGGGCCCCTCACTGTTGTGGCCTCTCCCGTTGCGGAGCACAGGCTCCGGACGCGCAGGCTCAGCGGCCATGGCTCACGGGCCCAGCCGCTCCGCGACATGTGGGATCTTCCCGGACCACGGCACGAACCCACGCCCCCTGCATCGGCAGGCGGACTCTCAACCACTGCGCCACCAGGGAAGCCCTGTGCAGTGTGTTCTTTATTCACTTTTCTAGGTGAGACATTTAGTTTGTATAAGACCTTCAAGGGAGACATGACCCTCAAACTCGCAAGAACCTCTGAAGAGTCTTCATTATCTGCTTTACACTTAAACCAATACTGTAATTCACCGGAGGATTTATTTTCCTAACAACCACATCCCATTTTTTAACCATGGAAGACCACCAGAAAATTGAACTTGACTTATATCCAGCTTTTCTGGATGGTTTCTATTCTTCAAAATGAGGAAAACCTATATTTCAGAAAGCAGGCCACACATATATTTTCTAGTCTTTGGTTAGATTCGCAACACGAACACATAGTGTAATATTTTGCCCTCATTGCTATAAGACTGTATTTTATAAAGGACTTCCCATGCCCCGATTTTACTCTCATGAACCACAAACTCCAATATAAGCAGCTGAACCCACTGGCTAAATACCATCAGAAAAAAAACAAAACAAAACAAGACAAAAGGGCAGTTCAGTTTCAATGAAGCCAAAACCAAGATTGCTGTTTGGGGCAGACTTTTTTCAATATTTAAGTATACATTCCTAATTCATCCAGTAACTTCATTCAGTCCACTTCCTATAAGTGCATTCTGAAACGAATTCCCCATGGCAGGCCCATCAGGAGGTAGTGTCATTCAAATCAGGCATTTTTAAAAGACCAGAAGGAGGTTTTTCCATGGTTCAGGCAACCAACTGGTAACACCTGCCTTGAAATTGCCAGGCCAAAACTATTTCTGCCTTGCTGCTAGCATGGAACTCGAGGGACCCTATCGAATACTTGCCCAGGCTTTTCAGCAGATCTAAAACTTTTGGCGAGAAAAAGATATCTCTGAGACTCACATTTAAGAAGTGAAACAGTGAATCTGAGAAAGAGTCTATGTGTTTTGAAATTTTCACTGCAGGTTGTCAATTTCAGAACTTGCCAAAACTCAATTCTAAAGTACACGGGTGACACAAATCATCTCTGGATCTCAGCACAGCAGACATGCACCCAGGGGTTCTATCTTGAGTTGATTAGCCCTTCTATCAAAATTTCAGAAGAGAAAGTTGATACTAAATGAGATGTTTGAAGGATATATTAACCGTCCCCTTCCTGTAGGTGGTCTAAGTTAATGCCTGTATCAAGTTCACCAGGGTTCAGCTCCCAGTAAGAATGCTTTCAGTCAGCCTTAGCATTGAATAAAGACAAAATCTTTGAAGCGCAACTTTGCATTTTAGACACAGCAACAATTATGTTATCCAATAAATGAGTACATTTATAATACAACAAGCTTTTAGGTCCGTTTTCCCTATTGGATCTACAAACAACACTAAGATCAGCAGGGACGCACCTGTAAAGTGGGGACACTAAGGCCCAGAGGTTAAATGACATTTTAAGGTCTCTTATTTCATGAATGACAGTTGTTGGTCTGGAATCCGAGCCTTCTAGTTTTGGTGCTCTATTACAGTATATTAGAGAAGACATTGCCTAAGAGTTGAGAGATTTTTGCCAATGCGGTCAGAGTTTGTGAAGAGCACAGATGATACAAAAAGGAGCCTCGTGTAAAAATTGTCTGCAATGGGTTCATTTTTTTTTTTTCACATATAAGCAATGTCGTATGATATTTGACTTTGTCTGACTTACTTCACTTAGTATGATAGTCTCTAGCTCCAACTTATACACAAAACAGAAACAGACTCACAGACATAGAAAACAAACTTATGGTTACCAAAGGGGAAGGATGGGGGGGAGGGATAAATTAGGAGCTTGGGATTAACGTATACACACTACCGTATATAAAATCAACAACAAGGGCCTACTGTATAGCACAGGGAACTATACTCAATATCTCACAATAACCTATAAAGGAAAAGAATCTGAAAAAGACTCTCTCTCTCTCTCTCTATACACACACACACACACACACACACACACACACACACACATACATATATGTATATGTAAAACTGAATCACTTTGCTGTACACCTGAAACTAATACATTGTATTTAAAAATAAAATTTATAAAAAAGTTGTCTGAAATGGTAATTCAACATCAAATAAGTAAATAGTATCTCTAAAAAAATAGGAGACAGTAAAATTTCTTCACAGCAAATTATATGAATGGAACAAGACCAAAAATGTTTGTACAGGGAAGTCCCTGGCAGGCCGGTGGTTAAGAATCCGCCTGCCAATGCCAGGGACACGGGTTCGAGCCCTGGTCCGGGAAGATCCCACATGCCACGGAGCAACTAAGCCCGTGTGCCACAACTACTGAGCCTGCGCTCTAGAGCACGTGAGCCACTACTACTGAGCCTGTGCGCCTAGAGCCCGTGCTCCACAACAAGAGAAGCCACCGCAAGGAGAAGTCTGCAATGAAGAGTAGCCCCTGCTCGCCGCAACTAGAGAAAACCTGCGCACAGCAACGAAGACCCAACGCAGCCATAAATAAATAAATAAATAAATAAATAAATAAATAAATAAAAGAAAACATATGCTTTTAAAAAGAAAAGGGTTTGTAATAAGGAAAAATCTGGAAGTGGGAAATATGTTAATAGACATATTGCTGATGAACTATTTTTTTCTAGCTTTCAAAAGAAACATATTTTTCTATGGTTGAACTACCTTTCCAAGGCCACGTTCGTGGCACTGAACTTTTCCTGAGCATTTACCATAACTTTGAGGCCATGAACTTTGAATGGGACTCCAGAGTCTTGACTAGCTCCAGGAATGTAAATAGCATTAACATTTTCAGAAAAAAAAAAATACTATATTAGCTTGAACTAAGCGGAGTAAAGAACCCAAGGAAATAGAGCTTTCTTCAGCTCTAGAGGGTAATGTTCAATTTACATCAGGGAAGACTTCTGTCACTGTGGCACTGGGGACACACCCCTGCCCCTTAGTAAAGCTGCATAGGGAATTAATCCTTAGTAGGTAAGGGATCTCTCCCTTTGTAAGGGCAAAGCCAGCTGCCACAGGAGAGATGGCATCTCCTGAGGGTAGAGACTCTGTTGTCACTGAAGGTGATAACATACTGCCACAGAGTAAAGCTTCACAGCACTTTTGTTTACTGCTTTCTGCTCGCCTTGCTGACAAATTCATTCTAAAACACAAAAGGCTTTATTCTTAATCAAATGTAGAAAGCAGAGAATGCAAAGTCTCTACTTTCTAAGGGGGGTGGGATTCAATGCTTTTTCACAGCACAGTTAAGAAGATGGGCATTTGCTAAAAAAGGTTGTTGGAACTACCTTATGAACAAGGCACTGTCTGTCCACTTAAAGAGATGTCTTCAAAATACAACATAAACCCAGAATGCTGCAGAGATAGGTCAATAAAAACAAAAAATCATTTGGATCCAATGAACCAATGTTTTCTCATTTACTTCAACAACTGTTTACACTTTTTAAATGTCTTCTGTCACTCATATTAGAAAACAGAGCAGGTATTACGAAGCCCTTCACAAGTCCCACTTGGTTTTTTTTTAATCATTAATTTAATTTTTTTAAATTGAAGTATGATTTACAATGTCGCGTTAGTTTCAGGTGTACAAAGTGATTCAATTATACAGCTATATATATGTATATATATATTTTTTCAGATTCTTTTCCCGTATAGGTGATTACAAAACACTGAGTAGAGCTCCCTGTGCTCTACAGTAGGTCCTTGTTGGTTACCTGTTTTATAGTAGTGTATATATGTTAATACCAAACTCCTAATGTGTCCCTCCCCTCCCTTTCCCCCCTGGTAATGATAAGTTTGTTTTCTATGTCTGTGGGTCTATTTCTGTTTTGTAAATAAGTTCATTTGTATCATTCTTTTGGATTTGGCATTTAAGTGATAGCATATATTTATCTTTCTCTGTCTGACTTCACTTAGTATGATCATCTCTAGGTCCATCCATGTTGGTGTATATGGCGTTATTTCATTCTTTTTTATGGCTGAGTACTATTCCATTGTATATATGTACCACAATTTCTTTAACCATTCATCTGTCGATGGACGTTTGGGTTGCTTCCATGTCTTGGCTATTGTGAATAGCACTCCCACTTGGTTTTTTAATGGTCCATTTCCTGCATTTTCCCCTTTGCATACCATCAGTCTGAATACAGTGGGGGTCACATCACACTGCCCATGTGAAGGCTGTACCTCTGACTGGGGTCTCTTCTCCTCGGCCCCTTTTCTGCCTGGTAAGTTTCTCTCCCTTCAAACATCAAATCCCCCATTTCCTCTGACGAGCTTTTTCCTGACAGCTCATTGATACTCAAAGAGCAGTTTGAGCAGACAGTTGGGACTGTCTGTCCCAACCAGGCTCTGAGTTCCATGAGGGTAGAAGTTATTATTTACCTCAGTGTCTCCTGGACTCTGGGCAATGCCTAGAACACAACATGCAGTCAGTAAATCTTGAATGTATAAAAGAATGCAATTCCTGCCATTTTGAAGGGCTTGGTACTCATATTGCTTTCAATTTTTATTTTATGTTATCTCATGATTTTACCATAAACATCATGGGGGAAAGATTCCTACTACAAAATTATGTTGGGAAATCTGTAACTCGTGCTCTTCACTCCAAGTAAATATGTTAAAAGTAGGTATTATGACTGTTAAAGTTTTGCATATAAATTTCCTGAATCAAATCCTTGGGTGTTTCCCAGTTTGAAAGAGCAGGTGGCATTTCCATCACTAAGAATCCCTTTTATTTTAATGTGTTTCCTTCATAACTGTAGATATAGGTCTCTTTTGGCCAAAACTTCTGCTATTTATCTTGCTGCTCTGTAACTTGTCCCAGCATAAACTTGATTTCTGTGGGTAGTTTTGATTCCCTGGGGAAATTTCCCCTGTTTATTGACTCCCATATCTCATGAGTACATGGTGAGTGCCAAGTGACAAATTCAATTAAGTTAGTCAGAGTTGTTTTATCAGCTGAAATTTGGCAAAGCTTTTTGCATCCCTAGTTGCCACCCTTCATGGCTATTTTATTTATTTATTTTAATTAATTAATTAATTAATTTTTGGCTGCATTGGGACTTCGTTGCTGCGCGTGGGCTTTCTCTAGTTGAGGCGAGCGGGGGCTACTCTTAGTTGTGGTGCGCAGGCTTCTCATTGTGGTGGCTTCTCTTGTTGTGGAGCTCAGGCTCTAGGCACACCTGCTTCAGTAGTTGTGGCACGCACGCTCTAGAGTGCAGGCTCAGTAGATGTGGCGCACGAGCTTAGTTGCTCCGCGGCATGTGGAGTCTTCCTGGACCAGGGCTCGAACTCGTATCCCTCTGCATTGGCAGGTGGATTCTTAACCACTGAGCCACCAGGGAAGTCCCTTCATGGCTATTTTAGATGTGGCCTTCTGATTATTTCTACTTCCAAATATAGTAGATAAAGAAAGCACAACTTAATACACATTATTCTTTTACTTGTGTATTAAGTTACACTTTCTTTACCCGTTTTTTTCCCTCTCCCTTCTCATTCTTCAGTAGACAGGAATCCATCGGTCTGGAATTTAAAACTGTTAGCCAAACCAGTTCACCATTACCATCTGTGTAGGCAATTGTTCACATCCAAGATTTCTCTAGCCCTTCCGAAGTCCCAACTGTTAGGAGGAAGATGTGATGAAAACACCATCTGTGTATCCAAGTAATTCAGTGTTCTAGCCAAAACTTTGGAGCATCTAAAGACTATTCCCTTCTCTGTTCTCCCAACACCATGCATTTAACCGACAAGTCATTAGCTGTTTAGGTTTCCAGGCAGTGTGTTCACTCTTTGGAGCAGCATCTCCCATCATGAATAGAAACACGTGTGTGACAACTGACTTGTCAACTGTCCATGATAATCCACCCACTGATCTTACCATACCGCCAAGAAGGGAATCGCAAAGTGCCACAATTTTTCTATTTCTGCCGTATCCAGGTTTCCTCTGAACTTCTGTTTGGTGCAGAAATAAATCACTGTCGCCTACATTTCCAGAGTACCTGGGCTTCTCCTTTCACGTTTAATTTGTTTCATTCCTGTGACAGTACTTCTCATTCTCCTGAGTCATATTTCAACAAGGGCTTTGTTGTGACGATTAAATAATATGATGGATGTTAAAGTTTATTCCCCACAGGATTGGTATTATGTCAGAATTTCAGGTGTCTGGATTTGATAATGCAACACAGGCATTAAGCTTAGTTGAAACTTGGTGGTAGGGAATACTAACCTGGGAAACACGGAGCCCAAAGAAAATAAAAACCAGTTATCTCTGTAACTCCTCTCCAGCCTCAGCATGGAGAGGCAAACTATTCCTGTTAACACTTTTACATAATTAATATTGGAAGAAACAGAGTCCCCACGTTTTAGCATTGCCTTGTGTGGATCTTTCCAGTAGCAAACAGTAAGAGTAATAACCAGAGCTTTTGAAAAATTTTGATGGAGATCTTGTATCCTGTATCCTTAAGTCTAAGGTTTGAGAAATTGCAGTCAGATGGATTAAGAATTTTCTATAAAGGATGAGTGAGTCAAAATACAGTGATGTGCAGCTTGGTGTTGGTAAGAATTGAGTAAGGACCAATGTGGGGCAGGGGTGGGTGTGGGTACTGTGGTCTTTATCGTTCTTATAGTAGCTCAAGGCCTTACACACATCCTTCCATCCATAAATGTTTGTTGATAGATGAGTAATTTAATAAATGTTAAATTTCATGGCTAATTTCTTACTATGAGTTTGTTATTTTCATTTGAACTTGAATAACTTTCTTCAATCTCCCCTAAAGAGCACTGCAGGACACGGAAGTAAGTATCACTATGCATCTAGCAGGTAAGAATGTTTCATATGATCTCGGTGTTTCATGGAAGTCCCCACCACTTCAAAATAGGAGATTTTCAAAACACTGTGCTATTATATGGTTTAAAGAATCCATCTGTGATGTTGGTGACCTGTGGTCCCAATAACACTTGCATGGCCAGCTTTTATACGTGCATTTTGGTACAAGCACAGATTTGCTTTTTTAGTGTGTCTTTGGATTGTGCCTTTTGCAAACAGGAGTGTGAGTTTCATAATGAAGCCCAGAATGTGTTTTTGACCATATCTTTCATTTCACATAGAAAATAGTTTCCTTTCATCTTCTATTATTCTCATTTTACATTTCTCAATCTTAGCTATTGGTATGGTATGATTCATGGACTCTGGGTATAACCGAAACTTCAGTTGATAGGGAAAAAATGTGATTTCCATTTCTGTGCATTCAGTGAGCAGATGGGGAATGCATCTGTTGATATAATCTTCTTAGCTTGAGGAGTTCTTGACCTGTCACTCAATTTTTGCCAAACATGTACACGTTTTCCTGCCAGACACAATTTTTCTAAATTCAGGGATACTAATTACACCAATCCTCTCCCCCTGCCATGAACACATATACATTTTTACAAACTCTGATTCAGGTAATTAAATGGTCTTTCATTTAATCCTTTGTTATGTTGCATATTTATCATGAGATTCAGACAAGTTCAATCAAATTCCATCAGCAGGCAAAACAAAAAAGACGATCGGCATAATTTTATCCTTGCGTCTTTTGCTTCACAAAGCATTCAAAAACAAGTGACAGTCTTTTTATTTGTCAGCTAAAATAATACCATACTCGGCACTTGCATAAATTTCAGACAAATGAAGATCTCAGGCCCATTACTGATGAAAGTTATAAATCTTTGCCTACAGCTGGAGAGACTAGAATGTTGGGGGGTGAAGTGGCTTATCTGAGGTCACACAGGAATAGTACCAAGGGCTTTGCTTTTGCAGGTGCATCTGATGCCTCTCAAATTATAATAAGAGAAGAATACAAGTCTAGCATGACCAATACAAAATGACCAATTATGGCCTTGAGAGTAGTTACTCCAGTGTTTTCACTGAATTTCTGCAAGCTCAGGTCATTGGACACAGCTGTATTACTTTAGCTGTACTATGCTAATCCATTATTTATCAACCCTTTGCTTTCCTCATCTTCATTCCTGCTTCCTGTGACAAAGTTTGATTAGTGTCTGAACTGCTTTCTGGCTAAGGGATCCTCACCACTATCATGAACACCAGACAAAAGTCTGTCTCCTTTCAGAATACCAATTGCATAGGGCAGTGCTTGTCAAGATTTAACGTATACAGGACTCATGGTACTCTTGGTTCCAGCTCTCAGAGTCAGATCAATAATTCCTAGTCTTATGGATATAGTTCCTATTCTTATGGATCTAGTCCCTTTGGTTAACTCTTCATATACTGATCTTTCAGTAAGAGCTTAAAATTGAGTCTAACCCACTTCTTTCAATTCCTTTGGCAAGTTCAGAGTTGGAGTTTTTCATTTGTTTAGATCTTCTTTCAACACTGTTTTGTAGTTTTCTGTATACAAGTCTTGTAGCTCCTTGGTTAACTTTCTTCCTAGGTATTCTATTCTATTCTATTTATACTATTGTAAGTGGGGTAGTTTTCTTAACTTCTCTTTCTGATAGTTCATTGTTAGTCCATAGAAATGCAAAGGATTTTGGTACGTTGACTTTGTACCCTGCAACTTTACTGAATTCGTTTATTAGTTCTAACAGATTTTTGGTGGCACATTGAGGGTTTAGGGTCTTTGTTCTTAGCGGGTCCCTGAATTTGAAACTTGGCCGTGTCTCAAAGCAGATGACGTCAGTGAGCACCTAGATGCAGGCGGATTAGAAACGGACACCCAGGCAGCAGCTGGGAAAGTATGCAGTCCAATCCCTTTGAGGGAGAAACTGAGAGATGGACGTTTTTGCTGAGCCTGGGTATATAGCCATGGGGGTGCTTCTGCGCTCTTTAAAAACTGCTTCTTTGTTTACTATAGTCCCGTGGGGCTTCTGAACACAAGCCCCATTGGCTTACAGAGCTAGGTGTTTGGGGGGCCCATCCCTCAGGTAGGAACCTTACAAGTTGCGGGCACTAGATGCGTGGTCCAAACCCTTTAGTCTCAGGGAGAAGCTGCAAGTTGGGGGTTCCCTCCTGATCGCCTGATGCTATGTCAGGGATGGGGTTTATGTGTGACACAAAAGTGTGTCTCAGCGGCCCCTACCTGTTTCCCTATGGGCATTTTTTCATTCACCTGCTGGGTAGGAGTCACCCAGCTAGTTTCTGTATTCTCTCAGAGGGAAATATTCTGTGTGTAGCTGTACATACAGTGCATCATCCATTGGAGGAGGGAAATTCAGGTGCTTTCTGTGCTGCCATCTTGGAGCATTTGTTATCTATTTTCTGTGTTTTAATCCATTGTATTTCTTACCTTTACTGAAGCTCAAATTATCCCATCTTTGGCCACTGGGAGACTCTTCATAGTGGCTCCTGAGTTCTTTCAACATCATACTAACAGGGTTTGATAGCTTTCTTGCTGTGCTCTGAACAACACAAAGGTGTTCCAGACTCATCATGTATATTTCATGCCCCAGAATTGGAAACAGCCATTCCTACAAGAAACTCTGGTTTCCTTTAGTGGGAAATTGTATTTCAAGACCATACTTGTGGCACAGAAATATTTACTGTTATTGGGCTAGCCACTGTTTTTATTCCTTTTCTGTTAAAAGAGCTTGGAGATGTATGCATGTTTATGATAGTACATCAGTTCACACTAGTGTTCCTAATTCCATTTCAGGACTATAGGGTTCTTACTTAACATTTTTCCATATTATATTTGTATCTCCTTTATTCTACACTGTGAATTCTGGTTACTGAGGTACAGAGAATGATATAATTAGGATATGCCATAATTATAGGCATACATATTTTACTGCACTCTGCTTTATCATGCTTCATGGATATAGTGTTTTTTGTTGTTTGCTTTGTTTTACAAATTGAAGATTTGTGGCAACCCTGCATTGTCAGATAATGGTTAGCATTTTTTAGCAATAAAGTATGTTTTAAAATTAAGGCACGTACATTCTTTTTCTTAGACATAATGCTATTGCACACTTAACAGACTACAGTATAGTGCAAACAAAAGTTTTATATAGACTGGGAAATCAAAAAACTTGTGTGGGGCTTCCCTGGTGGTGCAGTGGTTGAGAGTCCGCCTGCCGATGCAGGGGACACGGGTTCGTGCCCCGGTCCGGGAGGATCCCACATGCCGCAGAGTGGCTGAGCCTACGCGTCTGGAGCCTGTGCTCCACAACGGGAGAGGCCACAACAGTGAGAGGCCCCCATACCGCAAAAAAAAAAAAATTTCAGGAGAATTTTATTGGATTATCAATTTTAGTGTTTGTTAGTGTAGAAAGCCTAAACTTGGCTTTCTTCTTCAGAGACTTGTATTTTTTATATGTTCAATCGTTTTTGTGTATCTTAAATATTTGTCACCTTCCCTAAAAAATCTTCTTCATCTAGATTAGATGCTTTACATTTTCCTTCTTTTTCACCATCTGTTTTGGCAAATTTGTTTATTTGCTCTTGTGTTGTTTCTAATTTAGTCAATTTCTACAGTGATTCTTTACTCACTTCTAATTTCCTCTTGAATTTTTTTTCTAACCCTAGAGTTCTATCATTTCATGAAATAAGAAGGAAGACCTTTAAAGGATACAACATTTTAAATTTCTTTAAAGCACATCTGAAACATGGGAACATGTTATTATTTGCCTAATGTGAATAATAGTTATTCGCATATCTGTTGTATAAATTTCTATATGTTTAGCTCATGGTTAAAAAGGAAAAACAAAATATTCAGTATGCACACTAGAGTCTTATTTTTATAACAATACCTATGTGCCTTTAATTTAAAAAAACCCAAATATTTTACATGAAAAAAACCCTAGGGCTTCCCTGGTGGCGCAGTGGTTGAGAGTCCGCCTGCCGATGCAGGGGACACGGGTTCGTGCCCCGGTCCGGGAAGATCCCACATGCTGTGGAGCGGCTGGGCCCGTGAGCCATGGCCGCTGAGCCTGCGCGTCGGGAGCCTGTGCTCCACAACGGAAGAGGCCACAACAGTGAGAGGCTCAAGTACCGCAAAAAAAAAAAAAAAAGAACTAATTTTCATCAATTGTTTCTTCTTTATCTTTTGTTATTGTACATTTCAATGACCCATTTTTAACCACTGCCAATCAATATCCAAAAAAGCCTGCCAAGAGGTTAGGTTCTTACTGAATTAATGCAGAGACTCTTCCTTTACTTTCGGAGCAGCTGAGCAATGAACGTCGCAGTGAGAAAGACCAACCCAGCGAGGTCTAGAAGAACACTTCCATGGAGCCATGGTACCTAAAGTGTGTGTCAGGGCTCTAGAAAGATTCTTCTTTTAATCACTGACAGACACCTTCCCCCATCAAGTTTCTGGTACTGTAGCTTTAAACAGAAACACGTATTTCCCTAAGAAACTCTTTAATAAATGTTATTTGAACACAACTCTTCATCTCCAAGGCTAAGGAGATTCAGTTTAGAAAGTGAACTTGCAGATCACCAACTGAGGCCAGCACAGGACTGTAGTAACGGTATCTTGTACCAATGATTTGATTTGATTTTAAAAATACATTGAAAAGGTCAGTAAATTACCAGTGAATTTCCCAAGCCCCTGTCTCTCCTTAACACTCTTTATCATTTTATTTGCTTTACTATGCACTCCTTTTTTTGTTTGTTTTAAGATTTGAAAATGCTAACATGTGCAATAGTCATGCATGGGAAACATATATGGGAAAACATATGGGAAATCAATAAATTCCCCTTGAATAAACATATAGTATATTTTATCAGGCTTTCTTGAAAAGCTCTTTCTGAAATTATCCTTTACTAAAATTATCTGTCCACTGTTTAATCAAGCCTTAGATTTAAGTATCTATCTGGCCAATTTAAGGACTCAAAGGCTCACATCTTGAGGTAGGCTTCTGATATTTCAGAGAGGAAATCTTTTCAACAGAGACCAAGGATGGTCTGCTTGGAAAGCTAACCCTCCTGGGCTGGACTGAGGTTTTGTTTCCAAGTCACTTGCTGCATGTATGATTTTCTCTGGACCTCAGTTTACTTATCTGCAATAGCAGCATATCCGTATCAGGATTTCTAAAGTCTCTTCAAACTCAAAACTGAAATCCCATTTCCCTCTTCTATTCAATGTCCTAATGCTTAATGGTTAAAATGGACATAATGCATAATCCAAGCATCTTTCATTCATTCATCAACCATAAGTATGTGTCTGCCACGTGCCAATCGATAACAAAGGGAAAAGCAGATAAAGATTCTTGTCCTCCTAGAACTGACTTTCTAATGGGGGGCGGGGATAGAGACAATGAAAATGTAGATAAATAAACCATGTGGTGTAGTAGGGGTTTGATAGGATTTTGAGGGAAAACAAATTTGGAAGTAAATTTGGGGAGAGGGGGCTGCTATTTTAAAAAGGCTGGTCAAGGAGGAACTCATTGGGAAGCTGACATTTGAGCATAGACTTGAGAGAGGGAAGAGAGCTGCCCACGCAGATGTCTTGCAAAAGAGGTTTCTGAACAGAGAGAAGGAATACAAGACCTTGAGGTGCTTTTATAAGCTGAAACATTATGACAGACAATAGCCTCTGTGCTGGAAGTATCATCTGTAGGACACTGGGGTCATTTGTCATTGTCCTTGAGAAACTGGGTTAAGAGGCGGGGCAGAGGCAAAAGAAGTTGATTATGATGATGAAGAGACTGGATCTCACATCACTTGTGTAAAGTTTCAAGGAAGAGAGAACATTTATAGAAGGAGAAAATATGCTACAGAGTGGGGAGGAAGAGAGAGATTAGCTACCTTCAAAATCTAAAGTATTTTGTTAAAAAAGATCAGTTAGGTGGCTTTTTCTGTTCTAATCAAGAGCAAAAGAAGTAGGAAAAACGAATAACAGGTTTTACAGAGTTATATCAGCTAAATATAGTGAAGAGGTTTCTAATAGCTAAAGCAATTGAGAAATGAAGTCAGCCACTGTCTGCATGGTTTGCTGTCATTAGGAACATTTGGAGAATTTTTAAAAATAGAGATGCCTAGTGCCAACTCTAGGGGTTCTGAGAGTCAGTCCACAATGGGCTACAGGAAAGGTAATTTTAAAAATATTTATTCATTATTTTACATATTAATTTATTAAACATATTTATAATCATGTAAAAAATATATTCCCAGAGAATTTGAAAGCACAACCAGGTCTGGGAAGCATTGCCATAGATTTCTCTAGAGCATGGTGAGATTCTTACTACAGAAAATATTCAGGTAAAATAATTTCTTGCCAGTAACCTCAGAAAGAAAATTCTCACATTGGGTGAAAAGTCAGAGTAGGTGTTCTCTAAGATAGCTCTCAATTCTCAGATTTCATGATTCTACCACATTATGAAACTATAACAGTATGAAGGTAAAGTTGCATAATTATTTGTTTCAGGACAATTCTTTTACCCTTTATTTTATTTTACTTTTTTTGCGGTATGCGGGCCTCTCACTGTTGTGGCCTCTCCCATTGCGGAGCACAGGCTCTGGACGCGCAGGCTCAGCGGCCATGGCTCACGGGCCCAGCCGCTCTGCGGCATGTGGGATCTTCCCGGACCGGGGTATGAACCCGTGTCCCCTGCATCGGCAGGTGGACTCTCAACCACTGCGCCACCAGGGAAGCCCTGTGTTCATTTCTAATTGTGCACAAGTGAATGGAAAATGTTGGTCCTCATTTCTCTAGGTGCCTTATTGTTCTCTAGTAAGAAGATTGGAAAAAATCCAAGCCTCCCCAAGTTCATGTTTATTTATTTTCTAGTTCTTAACATTGAGTTACTTGAGATACGGAGCATTCTCTATTGCACTTCAGTAAAGTCTGAATACTTTAAAAATAACAAGAATAATTTTGAGGCAACTCACAGAATTTTTTTGGTGATGTAATCCAAGTTTTTAGGAGTCACGTGCTCTATTTGGGGGGAAGGAAGAAATGTGCATGTGAAAATAATATAAAACTTTATAAAACCAAATGCTGAATGGCAAGGTTGGAAAGCAGGTGTTGAAGTGCAGAAAAGGGACTTTGGAAATGGGATTCATTGTGGAAGAGTCAAGGAGATTCACAGGAGATTGGAGGTAGAATGGATGTTAAAGGAATTGGAGCCCTTTTGAAAGATCTGTGGTGTTCTCATTTTTAAAAAGGGGAAATTCATGTTAGCAGGGAGAGGATAGGAAAGAAAAAGGCTTCGGCCAACCTTTCCAACTCTAGGATCCTAAAAAAAAGTTCCAACGTCATTCGTAGTTGTTGGATTGGATTAATTATTGAACTTAATTTTCCTAACGATGAAATGAAAAATGGCAGAGCTAAATGTTTTTGAAAGATTGCATCAACTTACAAACTTTTAGGAGGTATGGGGTTGATTACCCTTGTCCGTTTTTAAAAAATAACCAGTAATTCTGAAACTATCAGTTAGTGGGCAGTTAATAACTAGCTACTAGCAACTGGCTAATTTCTAGGAATGAATAATTAATAACCAATGGTTTAATTTCCTTTGAATTTTCCTATACTTGTTTGTATACATAGTAACTCATTTTACTAAATATTTCCATTTGTATCTCTAAAATAGATCCACTTTCCAACCAACTCTGCCCCTTGGAGGCTGGCTTGTATGATCTCCATCAATAGGCTCATTGGCTTCTGGCTGGGTTTGGCCATTGAAAAACACCATCAAATCAGAGGGAGGCAGGAGAGGGAGGTCAGGGCATGTGTTCCTCTGGCTGCTTCCCTGCAGGGTTGAGGTGGGCAGGTCACAGAAAGTACCAACGAAAGATCATGGCTCCTGTCACGTAGCTTTCTCCATCCAGCTTTCTCTGACTCAAGATTCTGTAATCATTCTCTACTCTGGCCCCGCAGACCAAGGAGTGGTAGTGAACTTCTGTTGACACTGCCCCAGAGTGGGAGGGGCTGTTCCATCCTTTGTGGTTTCCCTACACTCTACTAACTCCTGTAAATACTCCTTTTATTCAACTCATCGCAAATTGCTCATTTGGAATGTGGCATTGGTCTCACTTGGACACATAACTGTCATATCCATTTAGTCCCTCTATTCAAAGATGAGAAGAGGCCCATATATAAATACTCCCAGACAAAGAGGACAAAAATAGTTGATCTCCAAAAGTTACATGCATTTAAAGTCTACACCTCACAGGACAAGCTTTCTTTTTATTTTATTTTATTTTATTTTATTTTAGGCTGCATTGGGTCTTCGCTGCTGTGGGGGGCTTTCTCTAGTTGCAGTGACTTGTTGCGGAGCATGGGCTCTAGGCACGTGGGCCCCAGCAGTTGTGGCACACGGGCTCAGCAGTTGCGGCTGGCAGGCTCTAGAGTGCAGGCCCAGCAGTTGTGGCGCACGGGCCTAGCCGCTCCGCGGCATGTGGGATCCTCCCGGACCAGAGCCCGAACCCATGCCCCCTGCATTGGCAGGCAGACTCCCAACCACCGCGCCACCAGGGAAGCCCCAGGACAAGCTTTTGAGTGGCGTATTTTTTTTTTCTTTTGAGAGAGCCTCACTATTCTTGAGGGTTTATTTTAATTAATCTACTTATTTATTATCAGTAAAACTCTCATGAGAGCTACAAATCTGCCTAGAGGCTTGAGAACTGGAAAATAATCAAAAAGTGTCCTACAAATCATTAATTAGTTGGATATATTCCAGTTTAGAAACCTGTGTCCACAAAATGCAAGACTAATATCAACAATACATATGTATTAAAATAAAAAAGCATAATGGTTTTGCCAGCAGTTTAAATGGACTTTGTTTTTCTATGTCAAAAAGTGAAGTATATAGCCTTTGCTTATGTCTTGCTTTCGAGAATTGATGGTCAAGTACTATTCATGATCATGATGAGGAAGAAAAGAGACTGTACAGTCAGATATTGGGATGGTCTGGCAATTCTATCAGTGTGTTTCAGTTGAATCAATTGTCGATGAAAAGATATAATGATAACACCAATTCAGAGGACTAAAGAATAACTTTACCATAGGGTATTACTCATGCAGGTTTCCTTGTGTGAATTTCTGATAGAACCCTGAGTTTTCATAGCCATTTAGGAAAGTAGTAAAGCAACTCTTTCTTTTAATTGAAGTATAGTTGATTTGCAATGTTGTGTTAGTCTCAGGTGTACAGCAAAGTGATTCAGTTATACATACATATATATTTATATAATCTTTTTCAGATTCTTTTCCATTATAGGTTATTACAAGATATTGAATTTAGTTCCCTGTGCTGCATAGTAGGTCCTTGTTGTTTATCTAAGCAAAGCAACTCTTAATTAAAGAACAACCTGTTATTACTATTCTATTTATTTGACTGAAAGAGCCTTCACTGATCTAGTGACACAAATTTGAAACTTATCTGGTAGCTTTCTCAAATATAACCTAGAAAACAACTGAGATTGTCTGTTTTTCAGCAGAAAACATTTCATTACCTGTATGTGTTTGCTTGGTTATTGTATGACACATTTAATTGGGGATATATTGGCATTCAATCTTAAGCAAAGGAAAGAGGAAACAAAATTTTCCTATTAATGTTTGGGTGCTGTGGTAGATATTACTAGTGCTTACTAGTATCTAGTTTTCTGTTACTTCTGGAGTACACAGAAAATTATACTTTTTTATCTCTTGAAATTAATTGTACCAATGGAATTAGTTCTAGTTAATGAAATATAAACAGAAATGATGTGTATATCTTTTGAGCCAAAACAATTGTCCGGTGCTCTGCTCTTCAAATGGAACATAGCTAATCAATGACATTCCAGGTAGTGGTGCCCCCTCGAGCTAACTAATATTAGGCGTTTGGTTGAACAAGAAATAAATTTGAACCAATGCGATCTGGAGTTTGTTTTTTACCTCAGTATACTTTACCCTGTAACAATGCCTATCTGAGAATAATGGGACTCTTCAATATTTCAGAGAAAGTTACTAGACTTTTTTGAGGAAGTTGCAAATGAGAAATTTAAAAGATATTAAAACAAGTTGAAGGATGTCGATGTTACAAAACACAATTTGAAATTGGATGTATAGTCTTAGTGACTATTATAAAATGATGCTTTAAAGCCTTAGGAAAATAGTGGATCTAGGGAGATAACTGGAATAGCTATTTTTAAAGAACATGATCTATGATCCAATTATGAAATGTGATGCAAACACAATCCTGTCGGAAAAGAAGATGCTTTTCTGTCAGTCTCCACAGCAACAAGAACTTGGACTCTAACATGCTAGAGGCCAAGTTGATATGCGTAGATTTCTCAAATCTCTTAACACTGTGCTAATGTGTCAATGAAACAAAGGGCTCCAAATCACTCAGTGAGATTCCCAGCAAAGTAGTGGTGTCAAGAATAGAGCTGGTCTTCCCCAAATTTTGGTTCTGCTCCCATATATGTATAACTTACAATATATGAAGTTATAAAAGGTAAAAGTCACTTTCTAAATTCTGGAGTTTGAGAAAATGTTTAATTTTGTCTCATGAAAAGAACCACAACATCTTGGCCATAAGGGAATATTTTTTTAAAAAATTAGAAGGAAAAGGATTATGCCCACCAAAGCAGCTTGAACATTGAAACAGGCCAATGATTTAAACTGGAAATAAAGCCACTGGTCTGACAAACAGAAGGTATTTTGTGGATGTGACGGTTTTTATTTACCAACGTGACTGGGCCATGGGGTGCCCAGACATTTGGTCAAACGTTGTTCTGGGTGTGTCTGTGAAGCTGTTTCTGGATGAGATTAACATTTGAATCAGTACACTGAGTAAAGCAGATTGTCCCTAATGTATGTGGGCCTCCTTCAATCAATTGAAGACCTGAATAGAACAAAAAGTCTAAGAGGGGACTCCTCCTGCCTGACTATTGATCTGGTACGTCAGCCTCCTCCTGCCTTCAGATTCAAACTGAAACATAAGCTCTTCTCGGGTCTTGAGACTGCTGACTTTTGGACCAGGACTTGCAGACTTATACTACTGGTTTTCAGACCTTTGAATTGGACCTGGAACTACCTCATCAGCTCTCCTGGGTCTCCAGTTTGCCAACTGCAGAACTGTGACTCCTCAGCTTCCCAACTGCATGACCCAATTCCTTATAATAAATCTCTCTCTCTCACTCACTCTCTGTTAATATATGTGTATATCCACATATATGTTTTGGGCAACATAGGAGAAGTACAAACCTTTATAGAAATCAATTGGTAAAGACGACTGTACTTGAAGTGAACTTTAAGCAGGTGCAAAAACAAAAATCAAGAATGTTCTGGGAACATGAAAAAGACCCAAAATAAGAACGTGAATACACCCTAGTATATAAAATGGGGCGAAACCGAACTCAGAATAGGATAAAGTAAAAAAGGAAGGTGAGAATTTTGGATAACATCTGAAAGAGGCTTTTTCCTTAGTTCGGTGCTTTTCGTATTATTCCAAGGTATGCTAATGCGAGACAAAATGTTCACAGTTATTTTGTCATTAAAGTGATCCATAAGCAAATGCATTTGGTCGGTGCAGGCT
This sequence comes from Aethalodelphis obliquidens, assembly GCF_003676395.1. NCBI lineage: Eukaryota > Metazoa > Chordata > Mammalia > Artiodactyla > Delphinidae > Aethalodelphis > Aethalodelphis obliquidens. The sequence continues at coordinate 6,926,880 of NW_020838000.1, forward strand.
AAAAATAACAATTTAGTTTCTTTACTGCAAGAATTCATAGAGTCTTAGTATGCTAATGACTAATGTGCATCCCTAAGAATATGAGTTAATTTTAAGTAAAGTATACCAGATGTATTTAACCACAGAGGAATTGTTCTCTAAGTTTTATTTTAAATCATCTGAAAAAGAACAAAAATGTTCAAGTATTATATATGTTTTTGGAATTATATAAAGTAAGTGAGGAACGTCTACCCCTTGGTCTATGTAATCCTGTTTTATTAAGTAACCATCATAAGTGTTTTGAACTTATCTTAAAAAAGAATATTTGATAATGTAAGAAGCCCACAATCAGTAAGTGAAAACAAGCAAACAGGAGATAAATAGAAAATAAAAAGTAAAATAGAAGATGTAAATCAAACTATATCAATAATATTAAATATGAATGAATTAAGCCATCTAATCAAAAGGCAAATATTGATAGATTGAATAAAAAAAATCAAGACATCTATAAGCTGTCAACAGAAGACACACATTAGAGTCAAATATACAAGGAGGTTAAAAGAAGAAGGATGAAAAAAGATATCATGCAAACAGCAACCATAAGAAAGCTGGAAAAGCTATACTAATATCAGAAAACATAGACTTAAAAATTTTACTAGAGATAAAGAAGAAACATTTGATAAAACAGGTGGTCAACTTTACAGGAAATGATAACAATTTTATATATATATATAGAACAACAGAGCCCTAAATACATGAAGCAAAAAAAGTCAAAATTGAAGGGAGAAATAGACAATCAGTAATGGTAGTTAGAGACTGCAATATCTCATTTTTAATAATAAATAGAACAACTGGGCAGATCAACAAGGAAATAGAAAACTTGAACGTCACAGACCTATAGTCATAGACATAACAGACATCTATAGAATATTCACCCAACAACAGCAGAATACACAGTCTTCTCAAGCGCACACAGAACATACTCCAGGTGAGACCATATGCTATGCCATTAAGTAAACCTAAATAAACATAACAGGATTAAAATCATACAAAGTGTGTTCTTCAAATATAATGGAATGAAATTAGAAATTAGTAATAAAGAAAATTGGGAAATTCTCAAGTATGTGGACATTAAATCACACATTACTAAATAAGCAATAGGTCAAAGAAGAAATCACAGGAGAAATTAAAAAATAATTTGAGATAAATGAAAATGAAAACACAACATACTCAAGTTTATGGGATGTAATTAAAGCAGTGCTTAGGGAGAAATTTATGGTAATGCCTATTGAAAAAGAAGAAAGATATAAAATCAACTTCACCTTAAGGCACTGGAAAAAGAAAAGTGAACTAAATTCAAAGGAAGCAGGAAGAAGGAAATAATGAGGATTAGAGCAGAAAACAATGAAAATAGAGAATAAAAATGAAGAAAAATGATCAAAACCAAAAGCTGTTTTTTTGAAAATATCAACAAAATTGACAAAGCTTCACCTAAATAAAAAGAGAGATGACTCAAATTACTAAAATCAGGAATGAAAGAGGAGACATTACTACCAACATTACAGAAATGAAAAGAATCATAAGGAAATACTTTGAATGCTATAGGCCAACAAGTAAGATAACAGATGAATTTGACAAACTTCTACAAAGATGTAAACTACCAAAACTGACTAAAGAAGAAATAGAATATCTAAATAGACCTATAAAAGTAAAGTGATTAAGTTAGTAATCAAAAAACTTTCCACAAAGAAAAGCCCAGGACCAGATGGCTTCACCAGACCTTTAAGCGAGCATTAATAGCAATTCTTCACAAACTATTTAAAAACATAGAAGAGGAGGGAACACTTCCCAACTCATTTTATGAGACCAATATTACTCTCACACGAAAACCAGACAAAGATATCACAAGAAAAAGAAAACTGTAGACCAGTAATTTATGAATATAGATGGCAAAGATCCTCAAAAAAATACTACCAAATTGAATCCAGCAATATTTAAAAGGGATTCTACACCATGACCAGGAGGATTTATTTTAAGAATGCAAGTTTAGTTTGCCATCCCCAAATCATTAATTAACATAATATACCATATCGGTAGAATAAAGGACAAAAAACAGACAAACACATTGTCATCTCAATAGGTGCAAGAAAAAGCATTTGACAAAATTTAACATCCCCTTGTGATAAAAACACTCAACAAATCAGGGATACAAGGGTACTCTCTCAACATGAAAAAGGGAATTTATGAAATACCCACAGTTAACATCATATTCAATGGTGAAAGACAAAGACTTCCTTCCCAAGGGGAGGCACGAGAGAGGGATATTTCTTTCCATTTCTATTCAGTGAAGTACTGGAAGTTCTAGCCAAGGCAATTAGGGAAGAAAAGGTAATAAAAGGCATTTAAATTGGAAAGGGAGAAATAAAACTATCTCTATTTCTAGATGGCATGATCTAATATAAAAAATTTCCAAAAAACCCACTCCCAAATTATTAGCACTATTTAAAATGTTTGGTAAAGTTGCAGGATACAAGATGAGCAAGCAAAAATCAGGTGTATTTCCGTACACTATAAGTGAACAATCCAAAAATAAATTAAGAAAACAATTTCATTTACAATAGCATCAAAAACATTAGAACGCCCTTAAAAAACTAAAAATAGAACTACCATAAATCTACAAACAGTAAATGCTGGAGAGGGTGTGGAGAAAAGGGAACCCTCTTGCAAGGTCGGTGGGGATGTATATTGATACAGCCACTATGGAGAACAGTATGGAGGTTCCTTAAAAAACTAAAAATAGAACTACCATACGACCCAGCAATCCCACTACTGGGCATATACCCTGAGAAAACCATAATTCAAAGAGTCATGTACCACAATGTTTATTGCAGCTGTATTTACAATAGCCAGGACATGGAAGCAGTTTAAGTGTCCATTGACAGATGTATGGATAAAGATGTGGCGGGGCTTCCCTGGTGGCGCAGTGATTGAGAGTCTGCCTGCTGATGCAGGGGACACGGGTTTGTGCCCCGGTCTGGGAAGATCCCACATGCCACGGAGTGGCTAGGCCCGTGAGCCATGGCTGCTGAGCCTGTGCGTACGGAGCCTGTGCTCTGCAACAGGAGAGGCCACAACAGTGAGAGGCCTGCGTACCTCAAAAAAAAAAAAAAAAAAAAGAAGATATGGTACATATATACAATGGAATATTACTCAGCCATAAAAAGAAACGAAATTGAGTTGTTTGTAGTGAGGTGGATGGACCTAGAGACTGTCATCAGAGTGAAGTAAGTCAGAAAGAGAAAAACAACTGTATGCTAACACATATATATGGAATCTAAAAAAAAAGATTCTGAAGAACCTAGAGGCAGGACAAGAATAAAGACGCAGACGTAGAGAATGGACTCGAGGACACGGGGAGGGGGAACAGTAAGCTGGGACGAAGTGAGAGAGTGGCATGGACATATATACACTACCAAATGTAAAATAGATAGCTAGTGGGAAGCAGCCACATAGCACAGGGAGATCAGCTTGGTGCTTTGTGACCACCTAGAGGGGTGGGATAGGGAGGGTGGGAGGGAGATACAAGAGGAAGAAGATATGGGGATATATGTATATGTATAGCTGATTCACTTTGTTGTACAGCAGAATATAACACACCCTTGTAAAGCAATTATACTCCAATAAAGATGACAAAAAATATTAGAACTCTTAGGAATACATTTAACCAAGGAAGTGCAAGACTTGTACACTGAAAACTATAAAATATTGTTGAAAGAAATTTAGAAAGAAATGGATAGACACATAGAGCAATAGAATAGAATTGAGAGTCCAGAAATAAACCCTCATATCAATGGCAAGTTGAGTGTCACAAGAGTACAAAGACAATTCAGTGGGGAAAACTTAGTGTTTTTAATAAATGGTGATGTGATCACTAGACATCCACACAAAAAAATTAAGTAAAATTGGACCCATACATCATCCATATACAAAAATTAACTCAAAATAAACCACAGACCTAAATGTAAGAGCTCACACTATAAAACCTTTAGAAGAAGACAGAGGAATAAATCTTAATGACCTTGGGATAGGCAATGGTTTCTTAGATGTGACCTCAACATCACAAAGAACAAAAGAAAAAAGAGATAAATTGGGTATCACCAAATTGTGCTTTATAGAAAAACATTAAGAAAATTAAAGGGCAACTTAAAGAATGTGAGAAGAAAACTGTACATCCATCATAACTTGTTATCTAGAATATATAAAGAACACTCGCAACTCAGTAATAAACAGACAACCTAATTTAAAAATGGATAGAAGATCTAAATTGACAGTTCTCCAAAGACATACAAATGGCCAATAACACATGAAAAGATGCTCAAATTATTAGCTATCAGGGGAATGCAAATGGAAACCACATGAGATACCACTTCATGCACACAAGAATGGTTATATAAAAAAATCAGATAATAACAAATAAAAATTGTTGGTGAGAAAGTGGAGAGGTTGGAACCTTCATATGCTGCTAAATATAAAATTCTTCTGCTGCTTTGGGAAACAGCCTGGCAGTTCCTCAAATGTTTACACATAGGGTTACTAGCCATTCTTCTTTACTCAGGAGAAATTAAAACATGTGCACACAGAATCTTGTGTGAATGTTTTATGAAAGTTCATAGTAGCATTGTTCATATTAGCCAAAAAGTGGTTACAACACAAATGCCCATCAAGTGATGAATGAATAAACAAAATGTGCTATATCTATATAATGAAATATTACTTGGCAGTAAAAAGGAATAAAGTACTGGTATGCAACAATGTGAGATGAAAACCTCGAAAATATTACACTAAGTGAAAAAAGCCAGTCACAAAGGACCATATTGTATGATTCCATTTATATAAAATGGCCTGAGTGGGCGAATCTACAGGCACATAGTGTAGCTTAGTGGTTGCCTGGGGCTGAAGACGGGGAGCCACTGGCATTAGGGGTGATGGCTGTGTGGTGCAAAGCTTCTTTGTGGGGAAACAAAATGTTCTAAAATTTATTATGGTGATGCATGCACAAGTCTAGGAATATACTAAAAGCCCTCAAGTGTATGCTTTAATTAATTAATTTATTTATTTATTTATTTTGGCCATGCTGTCTGGCTTGCGGGATCTTAGTTCCCTGACCAGGGATCAAACCTGCACTCCCTGCCATACAAGCACAGAGTCATAACCATTGGACCGCCAGGGAAGTCCCGAGGTGTACACTTTCAAAGGATGAATTCTATGACACGTTAATTATACCTCAATAAAGTTGTTTTAAAAATGGAGTTAATAAATAGTATGAGAAGCCAGACTTCTCTCTCAGAAAAGTCAATATAAGTTGTTTCTACAAAACTCATTTATTTTTTTGTTTAGGCATGTATTATATACACGAAACATTTTCATTCTCCTTAATATAGTTAAGACTCAAGTTGGAATAAAGTGGCCTAATATTAACTGGCTCCTTTATGTACCTACAAAATAAAATGTTAACAAGTGGCAATTAGAGCACTCCAGCCAAAGTGTACTCTGCTAAGGATGATTTAATAAGCCATCGCATTTTCTCAGTTTGAAATTTGCCTGTGATTACCTTTCTGTTAAGTTTGGCAGGTTGTCTTCTGCCTAGTTTTAATATCATTTTACCACTTAAACGTTTAGTGTAATGTCACATAATGGTTAAGCATTGTTAACTGGCATACTGGGTCTCCTTGCCCTTAAATCAACTTAAATGTTACAGAATAAGTGTTCTTTACAGTAAATCGGTGACACTTTTACATCAAATTATTTAGTTAAAATAAGAGGCACTGAAATGTAAAATTTTTACCCTATCATTTTTTATTGTAATTTTAAAAAATAAATTTATTTATTTATTTTTGGCTGCATTGGGTCTTCGTTGCTGCGCGTGGCTTTCTCTAGTTGCGGTGAGCAGGGGCTACTCTTCCTTGCGGTGCATGGGCTTCTCATTGCAGTGGCTTCTCTTGTTGCAGAGCATGAGCTCTAGGTGCGTGGGCTTCAGTAATTGTGTCAGGCGGGCTCAGTAGTTGTGGCCCACAGGCTTAGTTGCTCAGTGGCATGTGGGATCTTCCCAGACCAGGGCTCAAACCCATGTCCCCTGCACTGGAAGGCAGATTCTTAACCACTGTGCCACCAGGGAAGTCCCTATTCTAATTTTATAGTGAGCGTCTTCATAGCAAAAGGAAGTCTCAGGTGAAAGCAGTCTCATTTTCATGATCACATATGTTTCCCTTAAGTCCATTCATTTTCATTTTATTCCATATGCATTGACTAATTCTCTCTCCTATGACTCTGCACGGGGCACTGTTGGGTAGCAGGGGGGACTAACTTGAGAGTCACATTTGTTGACTAGAAGCAGGACCTTGTATGAGGAGAGAATGAGCATTTGACCACCATGTTTGGTGCTTTACATATGGTATTAAGTCCTTAGCCACACTCCTCTATGACAGATTTTATCATTACCATTTAATAGAGGAAAAACCTGAACTTAGGGAAGGTGAACATTGAAGCTACCAACACATTTTTTTTTTCCCCAGACTAATTACTAACTTCTGTGTTTCAGCTAAGATATTGGTCAGTCAGTTCCTAAAACCATTAAATAAACTCAAATGTGAGGGAAAATATTGATAATTCAAGTGGTATTAATGTGTGATTTTATCTGAGAACAATATCTTAAAGAAAATTGTTTAATAAAAAGTTGCTATCCAAAAAAAAAAAACCCAACAACAAAAAACCCCACAATAATAAAGCACTCTTAAACCACACACACACAAAAGTTGATGTCCAGGTGCCCAAAAGAGTGTTTAGTTTGTTTTCTTTTTGTTCTTCTGTGTATTTTTTATTTTTTGGTGTATTTTTAATGAGATTATTTGGGTGATCTCACATATGGCCAAGTCCTCGTGATTTAAGCAGTTTCAATCCAGTTAGTTTTTCTTTTCCTATTTTGTTAGTCTGCCCTTTGGCCCTCTTACTTCTTGTTGGCAACCATCTCACTTCCAGAAAGTGTAGACTCCGAATGAGAGAGGGCAGTAAAGCACAAATCTTCACTAAGCTGATGGAACACATGTTGAACAAAAACCTATAGACTTGGGCTTCCCTGGTGGTGCAGTGGTTAAGAATCCGCCTGCCAATGCAGGGGACACGAGTTTGAGCCCTGGTTCGGGAAGATCCCACATGCCGCGGAGCAGCTAAGCCCGTGCGCCACAACTACTGAGCTGTGCTCTGGAGTCCACAAGCCACAACTACTGAAGTCCGTGTGCCTAGAGCCCGTGCTCTGCAACAAGAGAAGCCACCACGATGAGAAGCCCACGCACCTCAACGAAGGGTAGCCCCTGCTCGCAGCAAGTAGAGAAAGCCCACACGCAGCAACGGAGACCCAACACAGCCAAAAATAAAATAAATGAAATAAATAAATTTATTAACAAAAACACCCTATAGACTTTATGACAAGCTGCCCAGTTTTCCATTATTACAGGTAATTGGAAAGCAATTATGATTACGTGAATTTCATTTTTTTCAAATCTCATCAATATCATCAGTTGGTTACATTTTCCATCAAGACCTCATCAGAGAATCTAAAACTTCAGCCCTATTACCCTGTCTGTGTCTGCTCACTGAACTTGGCCTAAGTCTACCTGGAAGTTCACCACAGACAGCTGGGTCTTCCTGCATATTCCTGTCTGAAGGATCCTTCTAGTGTCTTCTGCAGCTAAGCCTGAAGGTAACCTCTCAGGAGCCACCCTCAACTCCTTTTACTTGTCTCATGGAAGAACAATTCTGAGTTGCCCTACACAGTCTCTCAGTGCCCCCCTAGCAGGATCGAGCCCCAATTGCCTACAGAGTGAATGATCTCATTAACATACACTTATTTACTTGTTTTCCTTTCTTTCCTGTCTTATTCCTTTACTCCTTCACCTTGCTTCCTGGATCACCTCCCAAAGAAACTATCTGCATCCAAATCATTGTCTCAAAATCTATTTTTTTTAAATTTAATTTTAGGGGGACACCCAAATTAAGAGACTGATTCAGAAATTACCTTCTCTATTTATATGAGACATACAGAAAAGACAAATTTATAGAAACAGAAAGTAGATAAGTGGTTGCCTAGGGCTGGATGTGGGAACAGAGATTAATCATAAATGGGTGTGAGAGATCTCTTTAGGGAGGAAAAATACTCTAAAACTCAGGTGGGGATGGTTGAACCACTCAATAAAGATAGTAAAAATCATTAAACTATACACTTGAAATAGGTGAATTTTATGATATGTACAATATACCTCAATAAAGTTTTTTAAGAAATTACCTAATTTCACACGGAGAGATGGTAAGATCTAAAGAGCTAAAGTGCTCAAAGTTACACAGCAAATACAGGCCAGAGAAAAGAATAGAGTTTCAGGCCATTTGATTACTCTGATTCATTACTTTTGATTCATCTGTGGACAAATGATCTTGCTTTAACTCATTAAAAATTAAAGTACTTGAAAAAAGTGACAAAGCACCAATTAAACCAAGTATCAATACATTTATGACACCAATTATAATAATCATTTAGTTAGTCTTTCCCGTAGGTTAAATAATTTACCTAGCTTATTTCATTTAATTTCACAAATGGGCCATAAGGTGGGGATGACTACTATCTCTTCGCTACCCACGGGGAACTAGAGCTTGAGAGAAGGTAAGTGACTAATACTCACATGAGGCTGAGTGGGAATTCATCCATATTTGTCACCAGACACCAGAGCGCATATTCATCATGACTATATTATACCACTTCTGCTGGTGACTAGGATTTCCTTCCCCTCTCACCACTCCAACATGACCAGAGAAAGGCAAAGCTCCATACCTCGCTGTTGAGTTTGTTTATCTGCTGCTTGGTCTCCTCTGCTTTGATGAAGAGGACAGCAGCTCCAATCTCTGGGTCTGGAAAGTGACACACATGCAGAATGAGTCCTTCAGGAATAAACCTCATATTTCAGGACTGGGGCAGTTAGAACAAGGAAGGAAGCCCAAGCTGCCTTCAACCTTTCCTGATGTCGGTGCACTGTAGCTTCTGTCTCCCTTGTTCTCCTCTGGATGGCACCTGGTGAGCTCTTTGGAACTAGGCACACAGCATGGTGGTGACTGAGGCCACACTTACTGGATGTGTCCATGGCCACCCTCCCCCTCTCCTGAACACAGTCCTACCATGTGCCCAAATGGCACATGTTCTCTTCTTTGACCATTTTCCAAAAATATATCACAGCCAGTGTCCAAGCCATAGAAAAGAGATGTTCTTTTCTCCTCTCTTCCCTTTCCAGATTTTGAGTCCTGTACCCATGAGAGCATTTTCCTCCTACCTCTATTAAAGCTGCTCATCCCCACTGCAGGCTTTCTGTCTCTTCCAATGTTGCTCTAAAAGGTGATTTCTCCCGTTTCCCAGGTCTCTCATCTCCACTTTTTCTCTACCTTACTTTTACAAATACATTTCATATCTGTCAGGAGCAGAAGCACAGATGAATCATTGCTAGCTAGAGTGGAAGGGATTTGATATACAGAGGTATCTATATCTATATATGTCGTGTATATATATCATGATGACTATCCTAATTCTGGTCAATTATGTGTAGAAAATTTGCCTGTGGGAGAAAAAAGTCGCTCAAAACAATCCAAAGTGTCAGAGTAGTAAAAGCTCCTTTTGCTGAGATATTTTTCAAAGTTAATCTATTCATTCAATGAATGATAAGAGATCACCTACAACAGGCTAAGCCTCCTTTAGATGAGACAGAAATAAAGAAAATATATTGACCTTCATGGGGCTTTGAGTCTAGCTGGGAAAAGAGACATTGAAAAAGCAATTATGGGGCTTCTCTGGTGGTGCAGTGGTTAAGAATCTGCCTGCCAATGCAGGGGACACAGGTTCGAGCCCTGGTCTGGGAAGATCCCACATGCCATGGAGCAACTAAGCCCGTGTGTCACAACTACTGTAGCCCCCCCGCTTAGAGCCCGTGCTCTGCAGCAAGAGAAGCCACCACAATGAGAAGCCCGTGTACTGCAATGAAAAGTAGCCCCCGCTCACTGCAACTAGAGAAAGCCCACGCACAGCAATGAAGACCCAATGCAGCCAAAAATAATAAATAAATAAATTTATTTTTTAAAAATAGCAATTATGCAATAGGTGTGGATTTCATACTAAGGGCAGTAGGAATCCATCTCAGGATTTTAAGCATAGGAATAGCGTAATAAGAATAAATTTGTATTTTTTTAAAAGTTCACTCTGTATGGAGAACAGTGTGAAAACAGAGAAGTGACTTTGGAAGCAGTGCAGGCAAGAGTGAATGTGGCAGGGAAAAGGGTGGTGGAAGGAAGGATAGAAAGTCTCAGACATAACTGAGAGATATTTAGGAGGTAAAGTCAAGAATACTTGTTGCTTGAATGGATGAGTATTGGGGTAGATGTTGGGAAAAGGGAGAAGAGGAGGCTAAGGCGGGTGGCAGGACCAGAAATACTAGGTGGATGGCATGATGACGTCCTGTGAGCCAACAAGGAAAACTTCCAATTGGGACCCACCATCAGCTTCCATAGCAAATGCTCACATCTGGTTGACAAGAACTATGATTTCTGTGCTTCTTGCCCAGAGCAGATATAAGTCCATTACATGGATGAATCATGATTGTTGACTAACATCTGCATTCCTCTCCTCACCTTCCCACCTCCCACCATTGTCCTACTATGGAGTCTTACTCTTCCATCTTCCCAGATGAGTGCTGGGAAGAACTGTTGATTGATAGAAGACTGGTATTCTACCAAATGGAGACATACCCCCAGAGCTGTACACTCAGAAGTCTTTATTGGGCTTGGCTTTGCCCATGGAAGGATTCACCAATTAGCAGGAGATCCTGACACAAGGATCTGCCTTGCATCTGGTGACTGTTTGGGATCGCCTGTGTTCATTATTCTCTATCAACTACAGGTGCGTCTTCTTTTAGAGGTTGTCATTTCTGGCCTTCATCATGCTGACAAATTCTTTTGTGGGCAATGAACTCAAGAATGAAATGGAGAGAGAGGAGCCTGGGCTAGGTTTTGGGGTACTTTACATTAATTCACCATCCCTAGAGGGTAGTACTTCATATAATTCCCCCTCATTTCCGATATTCTTACATACTTCTGAAGATATTTATCCCTGGAAAACTGCAAGTACGTAACCACTTACCCAATAAATTGGTTAAGTATAACCAATGTTCCTACAGTCTACACCCAACACAGCATTTCCTTTGGGTAATGTTGTTTCTGTGGATTAGTCTGCATTTATAATAGGAAAACATGGTTACCCTCTGATGAAGAGCAGAAATTTGAGTCTCCTCCTGACACACCATTTACCTGGGCTGGTAAGCTGCAGGATGTCGAGCCTGGATAGAGGAACCATTACAAATGCTATCTTAACAACTTGGAGGTGGCACAGACTCAAGTCAAATTACTTTGTGGCTTTGGTTAAGTTCCATCACATGGAGAATACCCCGAGAATGGGAAGGCAAAAAAGTGCCTATACCAAACATTACAAGTTGTAAAGACATATCACCCCTTGAGAGAAGACTAAATATAGAGCTTACCTCCAAGAGGAGGAGAAATTCGGGGCTCCGGTCTGACTCGTTCAGAGCCAAAGTCAAAAGACTGGCTTTCCTCACTGCAGTTTCCATCTTCAATTCCATCAACAACCCTGTTTAAAATAACAAGGATTGGCTAGTTGCGCATTTATATTCATGGGTTCCAGTATTCCTAGAAGACTCGAAAAATTGTGTGTTAAATTTCTAAATTCTAGACACTCTAGAGCTGGGCTATCCAATATGGTAGCCATTAGCCTTATACGGCCATTGAGCACCTGAAATGTGCAAAAAGAGATGTGCTGTAACTATAAAATACACACTGGATTTTGAAGATTTTAGTAAAAAATGTAAGTTATTTAATTAGTAATTTTTAATATTTGAAATGCTAGTATTTGGGGCATATTGAGTCAAATAAAATATCTTATTAAAATTATTATTAAATAATTGCATGTGTGTGTGTTTACTTTTTAAAGATGTGGCTACTGTAACATTTAAAATTACTCATGTGGCTCACAATTTTACCTCATGCTACATTTCTATTGAACAGCAATGCTATAGATCTTAGACTCATTTATTCTCAGATTCAAAACCTTAAGCTACAGAAGTTCTCTTATCTAAATTTATATTAATTCACTACTCTATCCAGAATTAAAGAGTTTTAACGTAATGTTTACAGAATTGCAGAAAATAACTTTGAAAACATCTTTGCTCTGGACGTGGACAAAACTCTGAAGTGAGAGTTGAAGAATTATATTTAACTGACTATTAGGACTCTAGCTAATCTTCTTTCCTTGGTAAATAATATCTAACACACTCATTATTTTTTAAAAAAGATGAATTTATTGGAGAAAATGTAAACATAAAGGTAGCAAAAATCTGAAAAGAAAAATCAACTGTCATTCACCACTACCCTTAACATCTTGGTGTGTTCTCAAAATCTTTTTCTAGATATAAAATAAAATATGTTTTTTCATAAGTGTAGAATAAGTTGTACATGAAACTTTCTTTTCCAGCTCTCATATATTTTCCCCCTTTTTATAATTTAGTATTTTTCATTTTAGAGAAATTTTAGGAAGGAGAAGAATTAAGGGATGTTTTCAAATTACCATCTCCAACTGAATTCCTGAACATTTAATATCCACCTACTTTTCATTAACCCTGTTTTGCTTATTTTCCCCTTAATATTTTCTCTAAATGGATAATTTGTGTTCTTCAAATGACTAACTAAATATGTAGTATATCAGAAACAACTCTTGCCTTATAAGCAGAACAACAGAATTTGAATCTATATTTCAGAACTCAAATTTCTGAGATTTTGGACAAAATATGTAACCTTCAAAATACTTAACACTTCTTACAACTTTATAGTAGAGATAATACAAGCTACTTTAGACGATTCCTGAAAAGACTAAATGTAATAGTAAATGAAAAATTACCTAGCCGAGTACATGAGACTAGGAATCACTCAATATGTTTTTTTCATGTCTATTTTTTACTGAGCTGTTACGCACCATAGCCTACTCTTTTCACATTTTCTGAGTCAGAATTTTTCACTGTTTCAATCACTTTTAGTTGATCCTAAAGTGAATTTTTTTAAAATTAAAAAATAGAACCATCCCATATTACAGGCTGAAGGGACCAGAAATAAAAATAAGTTCAATCGTCCACAATAATGAAGCAAATACTATGGGAAATGAAGACCAGCACTTCACTTCCTTCATAATTTCCACTCATTGCTTCATGAAACTTTTGGTAAGATCAGATACTGAGGGGATAGCAATACGGACTTTGTTCCATCTCTTTTGTTTTCATTAGAAATTTATAAGTTATAAAATTACAATGTAGAAATATACATCTATAAAAATAGGTAGAGCTAAATGGGTAAAGGGAGAAGATAAAGAATTTGGAACATGTAATGGGCCCTTTTGAGAATGTGACTAAAATGATTTATTCTCATCTTGCACACACCTCCATGTAGAGTCAAAAATGGCGCACAAACATTTAGGGAAGCTGAAGCATCGAGGCTAGGAACCTGCACGGGAGAAAGGCCTAGAAGGCTGACTCATTTACTAGCCAGGTACTAGTCTGACTACAAGGCAGCCAGTTTCACCTGGGAAAGAATTCTATGATGTGAACTCTCACCTTGGACTGAGGTCTGGGGGTCCAGCATTGTTCAAAGCTGAAAGTTGCAATTTCAAGTTCTTCTCTTTTCTTTTACCATGGTTAGGGGCGTCGGCTTCCTGTTTGCTTTTGGGGGAATTGGAACTGGAGACTCTGACAGGTGAGTGAAATGGCACTGTTCCCGAGGCCAGCTGCTTCAGGCTTAAGCCGAGATAGCTCTTACTGCTTCCAGGCCTCTTGCTACGGGAAGAGGAAGATCCCCTAGTGTAGATGGGGGAGAGGGATGCAGTCTCCTCCTCCTCCCGGCTCTCTTCCTCTTCCTCGTCTTCCACAATGGATGGGAGTCTCTTCTTGATGCTGCCATTTCCCTTGGGCTCTGGCTAAATCGGAGGATAATATAGATGAGTACAGATTGTGACGACTTCTTGAGAAGCATATCATTCATGCTGCAGGGCCCATCTGAACAAAGTCAGATCCCCTAGAGCCTTTAAGCCTCACAGATTTTGCTCTTATTTATTCAGCTGTTCAAAGTCTCTCATACTGTCTGGCACAGGGAACGCTACTCAATATTCTGTAATAACCTACATGGGAAAAGAATCTGAAAAAGAATGATTCACTTTGCTGTACACCTGAAACTAACACAACACTGTAAATCAACTATGCTCCAATAAAAATTTTAAACAAAACAGAAATAGACTCACAGACATAGAAAACAAACTTAAGATTACCCAAGGGGAGGGGGGTAGAGGGATAAATTAGGAGTTCGGCATTAAAATATACACACTGCTATATATAAAATAGATAACCAACAAGGACCTCCTATATAGCACAGGGAACTCGATTCAATATCTTGTAATAACTTATAATGGAAGAGAATGTTAAAAAAGGATATATACATATATATATGTATATATATATATATATCTCAATCACTTTACTGTACACCTGAAACTAATACAACATTGTAAATCAACTATATTTCAATAAAAGATGTTAAAAATCTCCCCATTTCTGATCTCGGCTAGGTTTACTCTCTCTGCTTTCCTGGTGTTAGCCCACAGGCTTTCTCTTGGTCTTTTAAACTCTTGGTGGTGAGCTATGTAAAAGGTACATTTGATCAGGTTTGCATTGAGGTTTTAATCAGCCTGTCATTTATAATAGCATATGATGGCATGTTTTTAGGAATAAGACATTTTTTAAATTTTACTGCAAAGTCTTGGGCCTTGATAGTTTATTTAATTTATTTATTTCATTTTTCAGGTATCCTCATCATTTTATTTTTATTGAAGTATTGTTGATATACAATATTATATGTTACAGGTGTACAGTATAGTGATTCACAATTTTTACAGGTTATACTCCATTTATAGATATTATAAAATATTGGCTATATTCCCTGTGTTGTACAACATCTCCCTGTAGCTTATTTTATACCCAGTAGTTTGTACCTCTTACTCCCCTACCTGTATCTTGCCCCTCCCCCTTCCCTCTCCCCACTGATAACCACTAGTTTGTTCTCTGTGTCTGTGAGTCTGCTTCTTTTTGGTTATATTCACTAGTTTGTTGTAGTTTTTAGATTCCACATATAAGTGATCTCATACAGTATTTGTCCTTCTCTGTCTGACTGATTTCACTTAGCATAATTGGGCCTTGATATTTTAAAGTTACAGGGTCCTCAGTGGAACTTTATGTGGAGATCAACCAGCAAAATTATATTATCTTTGAGAATAAAACTCTTTCCTATTTTGGATCATAGATGAACGAAGATCAGAAGTGTCCTCAGCTCTCCTTGTTCTCACAAGTCAGGTGGCAGGAAGTACAGCAAACCATTTGATCCTCTCACCTCGAAGAGCCTTAGGAAAGGAAAGGGAGAGTTTTGCAAACTCTCCTGTAGGATTCCTGCCTGGGCTCCTTCAACCTTACAGGCTTAGGAGAAGCAAAGGAGAGGATGGGAAAGGATGAAGGAGGGGATAATGAAGGGGCAGGGCAGACAAGGTAGCAAAGGCTAAGCTGATGGCCCTCAACAGAGTCACTCTAAGAGTATGTGTTTCTTGCTCTGCCCCAGACATGACCTCCCTGCTCCAAAAAGTCAGTTCATTTTTCTGTGCCTCAGTTTCTTTTGAGGATACAATCATTTATACCTGATTATCAATAATTCATAATAAAAATAAACTGAAAAGACCTAAGAATACTATTTATATGTCATGAGCTGTCATGGTTATTACTTTATCTCAATAAATAGTTGTTTTATTGGTATATGAATTTTATTGTCACAGTTATAATGATATATATATATATATATGTAACAAAACAATGAACTTGAATCTGTAGTGACTGACAGGCCCATTCACCCATTTAGTTGAGGCCATAGCTGTAAAATAAAATGATCAGTTCACTTAGGAAGGTTTTTTTTTTGTATTTTAATCTTTTGTTAAAATTAATTAATTAATTAATTGGCTTGTTGGGTCTTCAGTTCTGTGCGAGGGCTTTCTCTAGTTGTGGTGAGTGGGAGCCACTCTTCATCGCGGTGCGCGGGCCTCTCACTGTCATGGCCTCTCTTGTTGCGGAGCACAGGCTCCAGAAGTGCAGGCTCAGTAGCTGTGGCTCACGGGCCCAGTTGCTCTGAGGCATGTGGGATCTTCCCAGACCAGGGCTCGAACCCGTGTCCTCTGCATTGGCAGGCGGATTCTCAACCACTGTGCCACCAGGGAAGCCCTGTATTTTAATCTTATGGGTCAAAATTTCTTGAGGAAATGGAATTATTAGACTCATCTTTCCAACTATGTGATTATTTTAATTAATGGTAAAGCTATTAGTTCTTTATTCAAGAGTTATGGTTTTGCTTTTATTTGTTTTTTTTTTCTTCACAGCATTTTAAATTCTGTGCTTTTAACAAAAGATGGACCCATGTGGAATTGCAGAGGAACATTTGTATACTAGTATTGTAGAACAGAAAAGTGAGCTCACCCAGCTAAAGATACAACATGGCGAACTTATCACAGAAATTAAAATCAGTGAGTACATTCTCTAATTGGACTTCTGTTTACATTTGCATTGGCAATTTAACCATTCCTTTGTTTCAAGGAGGCTCCCTTGGCTCTAACAGAATCTTCTGACTAGTAACCTATAAGATGTTTGTACTTCTACAAGTTCATTTAATTTTCACACTTCCATGCTTGGCACCTTGGACAATTTGCTTAGGTACTGACTCTTGTGACCGGGACAGCCAACATGATTTATACCAAGAATTCATTAGCCCGTGGACCATCACTGCAGACAATACCCAAATTTATTATTATTAAATACCCAGCCCCACATGCAGCCTCTGTGCAGGAGGAGTACCTGTTACTTTCTTCAGGCCATTGGTATAGAAACACCCTCCTCCCTTGTGTCACTGGATTCACCTGTGTATACATGGCCACAAAATTCAACCACAGATCTTTTCCTTCTCTCTGACCCATCTCTTCCTTTCCCTCTCATCTTTCTCATGAATGCTCCCATGAGGGCAATGAGGTTTTATCCCCACAGTCAAAGGAGTCTCTAATTTTGCTCGTGACATCTTGCTGGGATGGTCATTTCAAACTCACGAATGAGTCTTGACTAAACGTGTCTTGACTAAAAGGAAAGCAGAATAAAGTCTAGTGGTGGAATGCATGTGTTTTTGATCACACAGTCTTAAAAGTCCTGTGACTTACTAGCTATAACCTTGGTCAGGTAATGTTATTATTTAAAGCCTTGGTTTCCTCACCTGTAAATTGGCAATAATGTGAGGAAAAAATTAGGTATTAGATAATGGTAGTTACACCCTTAGTGATATGCACTGAATGTGCTTAATTAAATGCTTGCCCTTGTGATGATGGTGATGATCATGAAGAAAAAGAAAACAAAATTTACATCAGGGCAGGTCCTACAGATAATGTTGTGATATTTTACATAATCTCCCCTTCCTTCTTAGTTAACAGAACTCTTAGCAATGCACCTTGCCCAAAGATCACCTTTTTCGGACCCCTTGCCACTTGGTTTGGCCATAAGGCCAAATTCTAGGATAATAGTATGCCAGTAGACAGGTTATAGGGAAATTTTAGGAAGGCTCCTAGAAGGAGGGGAGCATCTATCTTGCTCTTTTACTTTGCTTTAGTTTCTAGTCTGGAACACTGATGAAATGAATGGATCTCCAGCAGCCATCTGAGAGAATGAGGAGAAGGAAGGCATATGTTGAGGATCATGAAGCAGAAAGAGGAAATCTCCAGGCCTACTGACACTGTTATATTGCTCACCTCCGGCCTTGTCCATGAGAGAGAAATAAATATCTATTGTATTGAAACCCCTGTTATTCTGGTAGTTTTGATACTGCAAATGAACTTCAGCCTTAATTATACAGATTTTGCTTTTGAAAGTTAAGGATGGTGTATTCTTGGAAGGGATGTTCATTTTCAGAGCGCTATGGTGGGGTGAGGAATTCAGATGGGAAAATCCAAAAGGAGGCTAAATTTCTTTTCACGAGAAAGAGAATATGGGAAAGGTCTGGCGGAAAAGAGGTAATGAGGAAAGGATGCCTGTTGAGAGAGTTTAAATGTAATGAGAGTTTTGCTAGTTCCTGAAGAGGGATTTTGCAGAGATGAGAGAGAAAAGACAACTAGTGGCAGGGAGGAACTTGGTTGATAGCACTGAGATGTTTTAAGAGCTTTAAAAATGTTTCTCAATAGCAATTCGGTTTGCTTCCCACCCCCAACCATCTTCGGTCCATTAACAACGTCTTTGTAACGTGCTGTGTAATTGGATTTATTTGTGCACCTCTGTATGCATGTGTATGTGTGTGTGTATGCATGTGTGTGAAAGTTGGGGGGTTCTGCTTCAAGAGGGTACAGATCAAGAAAAGGAGCTGTTTACAGTGTTTCTTTCATGGGATTATTGGTAATAAAGGTCTAGGTAATAAATCGGACAAGTTACTGTTTTGGGGGAAAGTTTTCTGTGAAATTGGAGGGTTCTTAAAAGTTGGGACTGATTTAAAAGCTCAATTCTTCTAAGATCAATACCTCAGGACTTCGTTACTCTGGGCAGGTTTTGGTGACAAACTATGTTTTAACAATAGCTCTAAGATCCTTAAATAGATACACGAGTTTCAATCTTTCTCTATTCCCAAACTCATGAAAGTCATTGCCACGTCTCTCTCAAGTGCTTTAGGGGAAGTCAAAAATGAATACACTACATCCTCAAGGGGGAGACAGATTTGTTGGAAATCCCACAAATTTTAGATAAATATTTTGCTCTTTGGCAAAAAGCCATACCTGTGAGACCGTAGATTTGTTCGATAATCTTGATATCACCTGAAAGAACAAACAAACAAAGTTGTAACCATCATTTACACCTTCTCGGTGGTTTGGGACTGAGTGAAATGGAGGCAGGGAAAGAGATGAAAGTTCAGAGGCTGTGGGGGTGGGGAGATGGGCCACCTGCATGGGCCAGAGAAGAGGAAATACCTCCTGAGAGATGCTGGGAGCATCTCCCACACCTCACCCTCTAGGAGCTCTACCGACCAGAGTGTGTAATAAAGAAAGGCGAGCAGCAAATTGACTGTCTAGGACACCACACCCAGGAAATGGGGGTCAAAATAGTACGCTCATTGGATACATTTTCCATCTTGATGCTTTATTTGCTCTCTTTTTGTTTTCCATCTCCCTTATTCCTCTTTCTTGCCCTTTTGCTAAATTATCTTATCTTCCATGATTTTTCTCTCCGGCTCTGTGAAAAAAAGAAATCGTGGAGGCGTTTCTTATTTAATCTCATTTCTTTCTATTTATCCACCTCCCCTTTTTCTTTGGATACGGGTGGGGGTGATGAACCCTCTCTGTCCCATTTGTTTTACTCGCTATGATGTTCCCTGTGGACTAGGATTAAGTTCACTGCAGATACTAATTTTCAATTTAAGTGATTTTAAGATCCAATTGATTGTAAAAAAGAAAAAAAATTCTGTCAATCAAATTGTGACATGCCATCAGTTATAAGACTGATCCCAATTTCAGAGATGGTGAAATGTGAAAAACAAATGTGTAACATAGAATCACTTAAGTTCAAAACACATCTTGCATAAAATCAAACTGTGGTACTGTGGAGGAGTACCTTAAAAAACTTGCACCTTCCAGGACGTACAAACAAGCTCTGGAAATTATAACATATCTGGGAAATATGCTTCAGGTCTCATCACACTGTTTTTTGCTCAAATATACTTCTCTCATTTTAAAGTGGTAATAGATGTTATAAATTAACATAATTTTATTCCCATGAAAAAAAAACTTGCACTTGAAAGTGACCTGCCTAGTAAGTGAGACATATTTGGTAATTCTGTCAACCTCCCGCCCCGACTGTTTTTTTTTCTAGATGATTAGGGAAATAGATCTGCTATTATTTATACAAATGCCAGCATCATTATTGCTGTGCAAATATACGTCTCATCAATGTTTAATTTTATCAAAGCAGTCAACCCATTCTACATCTGTTTAGTTGCCTAAATATACATTGATCAGTAGCACTGAAGACATACGTTTTGCAATAATTCCCTAAATGGTGACAAGTAAAACAGCTGAATAATTAAAAATGTGGAAAATAAAACAAAATTACAATGTCGTTGCTACTGTGGTAGACATAAAAAATGGGTTTTTGAAAAGCTTTTCAGTTACAGCTTGGATGAAAGAAAGAATTGCCCTGGGATTCAGGAAGCCTGAACATCTCCAGGTCAGAGATGCTGTCTAAGGGATAAGAGAAAGGCACTGGCCTCAGCACTTGCTGATTTGGGTGTGACTCCCAACCCCCATGGTTTACTACTAATATGAGTTCTGTGGAGTTGCTGAACTCCAAGAATGTTTTTCTGTATCAGTGCTTCTCAAACTTGCAGGTTCTGATTCAGGAGGTCTGGGTGGAGCCTGAGACCCCGCATTCCAATGACGTCCCAGGTAATACGGACCTTGCTGGCCCGTGGGGTACACTTTGAGTAGTGAGATCTTATAACCAACGTCATTGTTATTATCGTCCTATCAGCTGTCAATTCACTAAGTATTCACTGTGATCAGCCCCCTGGTAAATGCTCTCCAGCCATGACATCCAGTAATTTTCATTACAAATCCTATGAGGTGAGTGTCCATTATGTAGCCAGCACTACGGTGATAGGCTCTCTGAATAAATCATTTAATTCACATATGGTATTAATCACATGTGTTTTATTTTATTAAAAAATTTTTTTAAAATCACAGAAAACTCAGATTTAATAACACTCAGCCTACATGGAATAAGTTCACTTAGCAGATGCTGTGGCTCATTTCACTTATAAGAGGCAAATATTTTTAAAGTACTCAACAGCAACAGTGAAAGCCCTCTCTCACCCTGATAGGAATGGATTTGTTATAGTTCTGCTAAATAGAATTAACCATCCTTGGAAGGATTTCAATCCAGTACTGAATTGTTTATGAAATGCCCTGTTATCTATTGTAATGTATTGTAAGTAGTCGAATTCTGTATATACTGCTATTTTCTGTGTCTGTTCATTGTTGTGAGCTTATGTATGTTAGTGAAATAAATTTTCGGCTTTCATGTGGTTTCCTTAACCTTTATAAATATATGTATTAAGATATTTTCCCCCTCTTACAGGAGAATAACAAACTTGGTGATGTTTTCCTTTCTGATGCAACCCAAAAACCCTAGCTGTTCTGAAAAGGTTGGTGCATGCTGTTAAGATAGAATGAAATTACTCTTTTCATCTCTGAAGCGAAACACCCCTCTGCCATTCCCCTTCAAAACCACAGGTTTTTACTTGATATTCACAACTTTTGCACCGCCATCAGTCAGTAATTTTCCAGGTGCCTTTAGTTTTAGACATTATAGAACTTAAATACTGAGTCAAGAAGATTGATAAAATATAAAACATTTTCTGCTTAGCCACATTTGTAGGCAAGCATTTTCAGTGCCTATGTTCTGAGGAAGTCCATTATATCACATGTATTTTAAAAAGAATACTCTGATAGATGCATTCTGTTGACTGATACTTCAGGCTAATCCAGATTCTGCCAAGTGTAGAGAATATTAGTTTAATGGAAACCCAGTATTTTCAAGCTAGAAGTGACCCTAAAGAGTCTCTGCTACAATGGTTTGTACACCTGGCAGACAATAGGATGCTTTGAGAAGTGTTCCTTTAAAAAATCAGGTTACAGAGTACCAGTTCCAATGAATCTCTTTCAGTTGGTGATGGGTGTGGGTCTCAGGTCTCCAGGTCAGGTTTGAAACCACTGAGTTAGTCTAACTCCCTAACTGGAGATGTGGAAACAGTGGCCCATGGAAGATGAGATGACTTGCCCAATTCATGCAACAAGTTAGTGGCAAAACTTTTTCCCCAGAAGCCGTGCCTCCTGACTCTCAGTGTACCTTCCATAGAATCATGAGTTTTCTCAGATACCTCTTCCAATGGTTAATGCTGTTTCTTGGGCTGAAAGAAAAAATGCCTGACATACTATGGCATTTAATCTGGTTTGATGGTTGTCACAAATCCGACCCCCCAAACTCATGAGGCTAAGTTACCCAAACACCTCGTAAACCTTTTCTGAGTCACAGATCTTTCAGGAAATCGGATGAATTCTAGGCATTCTTTCCCCAGCGGGGAGAAACATGGATACAGCCTTTGGATAGAAAATATTTATTGTTCCAGCCACTAGAAGACTCAACGGTTTTGAAAGTTTTGAGGAAGGCAGCTTTCCCATTTTGAATCCCTCCTACATGGAGTTTTTATACCTTTTAGATAATAAGAAGAACTGTTGGTGATCTCTAATGGGAATAATTAGGAAAAAAGAAAGACTGAAGTCATAGAGGTTGGGAAGATAAAAGGGAAGTAAGTCAGACACAAGAGCAGGAAATGAGGTTGCTGCAATAAAGTTTTGAGAGAGATCAAGAAGGGTAAGGGTCAACCCGTTCACATCTTGGGGTTGTGCCCTTCATTCCATCAGGATGAAAGAAGCCCGGCGCGGGCAGAAGGGCTGAGGACACCGCCTGGCACAAAGTTATGACCAGAAGTAAGGCGTCATAACCTTGAAGACTGGGAAAGAAACATTCTCAGCTTTGGTGCATTGGTTTTAAAAGATTTTGTGTAGCTGTTCTTCTCCTTTTCCCCCATCCTAACCACCTACATTACTCTATCACTCTGTTGAGTCCAGTGGGAACTTGAGAGAGAGAACTTTTTTTTGTTTGTTTTTTAGGTTTAATGTTCTTAATTGTATTGCTTTTGGCTGAGACTTTACATCTCTCAATAACATGTTATACCCTACTATTTCTTTTTTTTTAAAAAAACTTTTAATCTTATATTGGAGTATAGGTGATTAACAATGTGGTGTTAGTTTCAGGTGTACAGCAAGTGATTCAGTTATACATATACATATATCTATTCTTTTTCCAATTCTTTTCCTATTTAGGTTGTTATATAATATTGAGCAGAGTTCCCTGTGCTATACAGTAGGTCCTTGTTGGTTATCTATTTTAAATACAGCACTGTGTACATGTCAATCCCATAATCCCTAACTCTCCCCCCCTCCCTTCTACCCTGGTAACCATAAGTTCGTGAGACAGGACTCTTAAATTGGAAAAATACTGCTCACTGGCATTGAGGACCAGAGAGGAAAAATGGTCTCTTAGTCCTCATATAATTTGCTGCCAAAAAAAGCAAAACAAATCCACAATTTCTTTAACTGTGTAAAGAAGGTCCCAAGTTTTACTACTGAGCTTGAATTGCAAATGGAAATCAAATATACTAAAATTAATAGTCATTTTAGATGTGACACGTGCCATTGCGTTCTTGAATGTTGTCTCTTTTATTGAATGAAGACCCTTTTATAGGAGCTTTCATAGGCTTATACCTGATCTTGGCCATTCAACTCATTTTTCCCCTTAAGTTCTTAAATTTCCCGATAGTAAATTATCCTGATATTAGAATTTTTCTTTACTATTTTTATTGGGGTATAATTGCTTTACAATGGTTAGTTTCTACTTTATAACACAGTGAATCAGCTATACGTATACATATATCCCCATATCTCTTCCCTCTTGCATCTCCCTCCCTCCCACTCTCCCTATCCCACCCCACTAGGTGGTCACAAAGCACCGAGCTGATCTCCCTGTGCTATGCGGCTGCTTCCCACTAGCTATCTATTTCACGTTTGGTAGTGTATATATGTCCATGCCACTCTCTCACTTCGTCCCAGCTTAATCTTCCCTGATATTAGAATTTTTATGAATTCTTTCAGTTGGGAAGGGAGCTCTTTGATTTCTTTTATCTATTCCCTCCACCCATTAAAATCCCTCTGCGTTCTGAGAGATGGCGGGGTGTGAGGCCCCGCCTTTCACGGGAGGCTAAAAGGCCACCTCTAGAAGGAACGTGAGTGGTTTCTCAGCAGCGATGAGGCATTACCAACAACTTCTCCTTACTCTCAAGCTCTTTTCAAGAGGCCGAACCACTAAGAAATTGACCACTGTGAGGCAGGAAGGAAGCAAAGGTGAGTGGAACCCACCACAAAGACCCAGGACTCCTAACAGTAACCCAGGGGGCCAGTGGCCCAAGGAAGGTAGGAAATCTATTTCCATTGTCTACTTGGCCCACAGGAAGGATTTATAAGCCCCTGTGTGGTCTGCAAATGACCTCTCAACTATGGAATCTCGTAAGGCACGAAAGTGCCCTGGTGAGAATGTTATCTGCAGCTGATTGCTCAATCGGGGGATGAGATGTGAATTACAAGGCTCTTCTCTCTGACTGATTCATGACATTCTCTGCCTTGTTAATAATGCCACACTGATTAAGTCACAGAGCAGATTGAAGGAGTGTGCGTCCCCGTTGAGAAACAGGGATTATCACGGATTTTATCTTGTTCACGGGACAGCAATATTACCAGCACTGGTGGTTGTTTGGGATAAAGAGAATATGAATGAAGGGTACTTGCAAATAACCCCATAATTCTCATAGTTAAAATGTCCACTCTTACAAAAATCATAAATAATTGTCAAATCTGCAGGTCTAATTTCCTCATCTGCTTCTTTCTCTTGCAGACTCAAGCGGAGGGGCCAAAAAGCAGTGAATGACACCCATGGCAGGTGGCAGATGGGAGGAATTAGAAACCTCTGGAGAAAGGATAGGCTTTGAATAGGGAGCATTCATCTTCAACTTAACATGTCTGAGAGGTCACCACCACCTAATCTAAAGAAGAGATTTTAGAGGCTGGTCTGAATCCCTAAGTGGGTAATACAGTTTCTATTATGTTTTCTTTGCTTGTTCTGTAATTTAGAAACAGAAATGAGATTTTAATGAAAAGACTAATGATTGTGACATTTCCCAATTTCACCCGGGGCCCTGAGGTCAAGACAAACTATTAGACTTGGAGAATTCTCTTCCCCTGGGTAATCGCTATTGCTCCTGGTGTGGGAAATATGGCAAGTAAGTGAGTCTTGAATTTAGGGCTTACTGATGTCCGGAGCTAGAGAATCAGCTCCTACAGTGTAGGAAGCAGCACAAAAACTCTTCACTGATGAAAGGTCTGTGTGTGGGGAATGGGATCCATTTAGGAGGTAGTATAGCAGGGGGGTTAAGAGCTGGAATTGCCCTAGTCTTGTCACTTATTAGCTATGTAACCTTGGGAAGCATATTAATTGTAATAGAATAAGTAATGCTTAGGTAACAAATAATGTGCTAAATTTCAATGGCTTAACACACATGAATTTTACGTCTCACTCTTTCTCTCAAAAATGATGCTAATAACTAAACTTGTATTTAATGAAATACGTACCTGTAAACTGAACCAGTCTTGGAGACCAGACTGGTCACATCTGATGTAGTGTCACATTAAGAGAAATGTAGTACAGCAACCAAAAGTAATTAAAAAATAATTCTAATCTTTTGGTCCATATCTTTCAAGAAGCTTAGAGGCAATACAGTGATACACCACAGGAAGACTTTTGTAAAATGACCCCTACTTTTCTATTCCATTCGTGATAACAATGGTGCCTCTCCAAATTCTCTCACTGAAACTCTCCCCCTGGGTCCCTTCTGTTCTCTTCTGCTTCCCTCTGGCCATCGTGTCCGGCATTCCTGCCAGAGGTGGCCGCTAGGTGGTGCCATGCTCTCCAGGCCTCTCGTTTCTCCAGGGAAAGAAGGCATTTGGAGCCTGCTGGGAAGTGTACATCTCTTATCACTTCAACTTAATGATCCACAAGGAATTCTCACCTAGAGTTTATGGTGAAAAAAGTTCTCACATTGTTGCATTTGGAAAGCATTTGGTCCAGTGTCTGGCATAAAGCTAATTCCTGTTAATAAGTGGTAATTGTATTATTATTGATACATTGGTTATGAAGAAAACTTTTCTTTGAATTGAGCTGGTGAGGAATAGGGCATTATTAGCTAGGTGATGCAGAGCTAAACATTCACACAGCTGGGTTTGTCCAACTTAAAAACTAACATATATATATATATATATATATATAATATACACACATGTATAGCACTTCTTAACAAGGAGGCCACTAAACTTCTTAAACACAAGTTTCCCCCAAATTGTATATATTGTCAATGTCTTATTGACTATATTCATACCTGTGGAAAATTTGAAAATGCATCATTTTACTCAAGTGAAGCAGATAATTGGGTTGAGAGAGAAACGAATAGAATGTCAAGCTATTACTTTTTATAAAGTATTCCACCCACTACTGTGCAAAGAAAAGTATGTATGTTTTTGCGGCATGGGATGACAGCCCTTCTAAACACAATTTTAACTTCCTTTCTTTGAATTCAAATGTATGAATTACAAGACTTTGGAATTAAAAGAAAACCCAAAGGAGTCCCTTAATATTTATGTAAAAACTTGGAAACATGGGATGATTTTGAGGGAGAGAGTTATTTACGAATATGTAGTTCATATTATCCTAGAAAGAAAAGGGAAGGAAAGACACACTATTGTGTGAAGAAAACTAGAAATCTCTCAGCAATGACACACACTTTTAAAGATTTCAGGCTTAAGGAGCTATGCACCAAATCAGTGATTTGGGAGTTCAGCAGGGTAATCAGTGCTAGAAGAATTTACACAGTTTAAACTCATTATGTGGAGCCCCCCCTCCAATGACCAGCTTCTGATTAGGGTACAATGGCTCCTGGTTAGCCTGTAAAACCCGCTACTATGTAGTTGTAAGGAAACACAATAGCTGGTTTCATAAGATTTTCAGGATACACGCTGAGTACTCTGGTTCCAAACCAGGTTGGTGAACAAAGATGCTGAATTTGGAGTGAGAAGTTTTTGCATCACAATTCCCGACGGCACTTCTAAACTTAATGCGAAATGCCTGATTTGCTGCCTAGGAAGACCATTGTCAACTATATACTGTAACAGAAAAGTTGAATAGCCCTGTCTGTAGAAGACAGTGTTTGAACCAGCAAACTGGAATGAACTACTCTGTGTACTTGAACGATAGTGCCTTGGGCAAGCTCACTCAGCTTCAGAAAATAAGAAGAGGTCTATAGAGGACCACAACAGTGAGGCCATAGGCAGCTTCTACACGACCAAATGCATACCTTTTTTTGGCATTCATTTTTTAATGAAAGAAATCTTTGAAACTTAAGCAAGATGAATATTGTTCATCACAGCGCTCACACCTTTAGCAAACACTCAACAATTTCTAGGTGAGGAAGAAAGTCTCACAGTTAGTAGATGTGAGGCCAAGATTCTAAAGTTAGGGTTTTCCTCCTGCACTGTTGGTGGAAATGTAAATTGGTGCAGTCACTATGGAGAAGAGTTTGGATGTTCCTTAAAAAACAAAACTAGAGCTATCGTATGATCCAGCAATCCCACTCCTGGGCATATATCCAGAGAAAATAATGATTCGAAAAAATACATGCACCCCAGTGTTCCTTGCAGCACTATTTACAATAGCCAGGATGTGGAAGCAACCTAAATTTCCATTGACAGATGAATGGATAAAGAAGATGTGGTACATATACACAATGGAATATTACTCAGCCATAAAAAAGAATGAAATAATGCCATTTGCAGCGACATGGATGGACCTAGAGATTATCATACTGAGTGAAGCAAGTTAGACAGAGAAAGACAAACATCGTATGATATCGCTTATATGTGGAATATAAAAAAATGGTAAAAATGAATTTATTTATTTATTTACACAAATTTGTGCAAGCCAATTCTGCCCCTTCAGGTTTCCCATCTCCCGTGTCAAACTGTGCTTGTCAGGCTGTTTCTTTGGGGGTTGCAAGAAATTGGACATGTTGGTTCTTTGAAGGAACAGTTCTGCCCTTAGTTGGACTGTGAAGGCACACCACCTTTAGGGAATAAAGATGCTTCCAAAATAAGGTCATTTGGAGTCTCACAGAGGGAGTCCTATTTTCCCCATAAATTTCCATTAGATCCTCAGGAGGTGTAACTTCTACTCGGCACTGGCCCTAAATTATTGTTGTTGAGACTCTGTTCCTCCTCTCACTCTTCCCTTTCTGTTAATTCACTCACAATTTCTAAACGAACACTGACTTTTACTTGGGGATGTCCCATTAAAGTGACCTTGTGGTAACTTATTTAGAAGAACCGAAGAAATATTTTAAGGTATGTCACCTATAAATTGGCACTTGCCATCCACCTCTACAAGGATCAAATCATGAGCCACTGCAGCTGCTGACCTTCAACATCCCCTGAAAGGAGATCAGGGTGGAGATCGGGAAGGAGGCACTTGGTGCTCTGGGAAAAACTGGCAGAGCAGGTCTTCCAGGTAGTTAGATATTTTCAGAAGACAATTTTATGAGCCCAATTCTTGCAACTCCTCGTATCTAGAAAAGCACTAAAATCCTTCATGGTGATGTCCACTCCTCGTGAGTAGCAGTAACCTTCATGAGACTAACAGAAACCTTCTGCAAAAAATATGTGCTTGATTGCATGTACTCCCCCTTCACCAGAATCACATCTATACTGACCTTCCCCCCTACCTCTCTGGAGCAGTTTCTCAGAGCTATCTGAAATGCTGTCTCCTGGGCTATAGGCCTCATTTTGCCCCAAATAAAACTTAACTCACAACTCTCACGTTGTGCATTTTTTTTTCAGTCGACAGTTATGAATACCCTCTGATTTATCGATGAATTTGGTAGATTCATACTCTTACATGCCAGGCTTCCTTAAAATGATGGCTCACTCCTATATCCAGCAAGCTGCCTTCATCTTCCACTCCTCACATTTTCCTCAAAATACTAAGCGATGTCACGTGTGCCAATTCTGTCTTTTCTGAAGAACAAATTCTGATTTAAAGGCAAAATAAAAACACTGTAGTAAAATAAAACACACACGGAGCAAAAGCACAGTTTAGTTTGGTTACATACCTTTCTCAGTGTTGGAAAGCTTTCTTAAACTGTAGTTAAAAAATAATGGAAAAATAACGCTCGAAGGGCCTGTGGCTCGGACGCGTTGGTTGTTCACTAGTTGCATCCTCGTAGACGCACAGCTTGATGAGGTTTCCCAGACTGCTTGCACTTAGGTAGAGCCATATGACTGGCTGTGCCAGTGGCATGTGAGCAGAGATCTAGGTCTGGCCTCTGAGTGGTGCAAACAAGCCTCTGCATCCTCTCTCTCTCAGCTGGTTGGCTGTTGAGGTACCAAGTCTCCAGTGGAGGACTCTGAGTTCCAGAGGATGCTGAGACCTCAAGGATAATGGTGCCACCAAACAGAGGAAGCCTGGATCCCTGAGTTGCCCTGGGAAAAGCCACCACCTGCCCACCACCTGTACATTGTGATGTGAATGACACATGCCCTGTAGGTCTTATTCTACGTACTGTATCAGATCACGGAGACTTGGGGATGTTTGTTACAGCATTCAGCCTGACCCAACTGATACAGTTTCTTCGAGATCACCCAGGCCAGAGATGAGGGACTGGAGGAAAGCACTGAAGGAAAGCCACTTTACTCCAAGCCACTCAACTTGTATGTGTACTGACTCTATTACCTACCATTCACCACTCTTTTTGACAGAAGCCTGTTTTGGTAATTCTGGTATTTTCCCATATATGATGCTAACACTCTGTACCATCAAGAAAAATGGGTGACTAATAGCCTCAAAGGAAAAATGTAAACTGTATAACCTAGAATATAAATACACTTCGTTAGCACTAGTCAGACTTGGGGCTATTTATGAATGCTGGCAAAATGCGGTGACACAGATCGGTCACCATGTGCTCTGCTTAATCTTCAGGGTGGAAAATATAAGTGGGATTACCACATCACAAAAGCCTAGCAACTTGCAGATGTTCATCTCAGAATTTTCCTGAATCATTTTCCTCAGTGACGTGGAAACCAAATCCTTTAAGTCCCAATTCATTTGACAGAAATGCATCTCCCTGTGTCCCTCCACCCGCATCGAGTTATTATTACTGCATGCTGGCCTTCCAGTTCGTAATTTCAAGGCATTTCCATCTTCCCCCTAACTTGGCATCTTGTTTACTTCATATTTCTAACTATTTGGCTACTGTTAACTCTAGTCAAAGCTGCCGCTCTTCTGGCATTGCAGATTGCTGGGTTTAAACGGTGTGTTTATGGATGCCTTGAATCTGAGGAAACCGGAGGCCTCCAGCTCTGCCTGATGTGTAAGCAGACTGTGTCCGACATATGCTTTCCTCTCTGCGGTCTCCGTCCTGTTGGGGAACTTCACAAGATGTTTACCATGGGATTTTGTAATTTGCTTTTAATTTTAAGTTAATTTCCACTGACTTAGCTCACTTACAACAGCTTTAATCAGACCACCCACTGACTCCGTACTGTAACAGTTGAATCTGGGTTGGGGATTACAGGGATGTATCCGTGGGGCTAGTGTGAAGAAATGTCGCACAGCCCCAAGGATGAGCTGTGAAACATGATCAGACTGGCATAGCCCAAATGGTGAAATATTTACTGCAGTAAAATATTCAAGGTTATTCTAACAAGTTCCAGGAGATCAAATTCTTGAACAACAACAACAAAAAAAACCAGAGTAAAGTTACGTTTTTAAAAAGTCCTAACCTGTCCACAGGAAAAGTATTTGTAGGCTGATTGAGAATTGTGAACAAAACTCTAAATTTAAAATATTGCTTCTTTCACTTATACTCTCAATCCCTCTGCATAACTATATGAATGTGTGCAAGTATGTGTGTACTTTCAGGAAGTGCTGAGTATGTGTTATTTGCTGGCAAATGTGATATATTCACACACCAAAGATTTTTAAAAATTCAACTAATAAGAAGGTTTCCAACTTCTTTCAAGGATGAAACTGAGTCTGGAAAGAAATTGAAATGTTATTTTGTACCTTTGAAATGATAATGGAGTAGAGATTTTACAAGTTTACCCTTGAACATGGAGCAAGAGAAGAATAAAGCAGAATGATATGCATAGCAGACTGAAAAGCATACTTGAACGGGAAGAAATTCTCCTAGAGCTAGTCCATGAACGCAGGGTTCTTTAATAAATGGATGGATTTATGAGCAAATAAAAGCACAAACATTAGTGGAGAGCAGAAATCGAATGGCCGGACTATAGTCGTTCTTCTGTCTTACTTGTCTTCTTGTTAATGAGAAATCTTTCTTAAAATACTGAGGCACAGTGGGTTTTTGATAAGACATGACAAGTAATAGCATTAGGGTTAAGAAGATTAAAGTGAATGTTTTTCTGGAAATTCAGTATAGCTTCTGCTGTAAGTCAAAATGCCTGAAGGAGAACATCCCCTTTTAGGAGAATTATGTGCTGATTTGTGGCACAGTGCTTTAGTGGACAAATGTCCTAGGCTGGGATTCAGAATACCAGAGTTTAACTTGATTTTATACTGTTTGATTCTTTTTTTTTTTTTTTTTTTTTTTTTTTGCGGTATGCGGGCCTCTCACTGTTGTGGCCTCTCCCATTGCGGAGCACAGGCTCCGGACACGCAGGCCCAGCGGCCATGGCTCACGGGCCCAGCCGTTCCGCGGCATGTGGGATCTTCCCGGACCGGGGCACGAACCCGTGTCCCCTGCATCGGCAGGCGGACTCTCAACCACTGCGCCACCAGGGAAGCTCCTATACTGTTTGATTCTTTCATTGATTTTGTAATCTCAGGCAGCATGCTACTTGGATGCCCAGTTCCTTCATCTCCAAAGTAGAAATGAAAATCCAAACTCTCAGGGGCGATGCAAAGATGGCAAATTAAATAAAATAAGGTATTGTAAACAAATTGCCTTGCTCATAATACATACGTAGTAAACATTAGTATCTTTTCCCTGTCAGTAGATGTGCTGCTAAATCTTCCGTTGACAAGAGAAATTAAAACCTGATGAGATATATTTTGATCTTTTGATGGAATCTTATTTGAAACACATGTTTTCATTTGGTTGATGGGAGATTTTATCCAAAAATGAAAGTCCTCTTTGTACAGAGGGAATATTCTAACTCATTTAGGTCTATAAGATGGGAATTTTAGTTATGTGAGTAAATTTCTTTTTCCCCCTCTCTTTAAGCCACTTGTCATCAAAAGAAAAACTGAGTTTTATCAGATGGTACACTAGGTCCCTTCCAGTTCTAACATTCTATTATTTCATGGATATGGAAATGTGTATATATACGAAGGAATGAATTAAATTCCAATAAGTATTAATCAAGCATGTACTTCATGCAGGCAATTCCGCAAGGAAAAGGATTACAAAGATGAATAAAATGTAGTTCCTGCTCTCAAGGAAGTTACATGTATACAACTGAGTTCTCCCCTTACAACTTGGTTGAATTCTTATGATTCATTTTTCAAAAAGTTTCTCATTAAAGTATAACCTACAGAAAAAAGGGCACAAATCAAAGCGTTACTGCCTGATGAATTATCAAAAAGTTCTGTGGTTCATGTTTTACTTATACATTTGGCATGTGAAGCTCATTTTCCCATGGAAACGTATTTCCTGTGAATGCTCCGTTAGCCTACGATACAGCTGGCATTTAGTGCTCAGAGGATTGAGGGACAGAGCGAGAATTTCTACCTTGCGGTACGCGGGCCTCTCACTGTTGTGGCCTCTCCCGTTGCGGAGCACGGGCTCCGGACGCGCAGGCTCAGTGGCCATGGCTCACGGGCCCAGCCGCTCCGCGGCATATGGGATCTTCCCGAACCGGGGCATGAACCCGCGTCCCCTGCATCGGCAGGCGGACTCTCAACCACTGCGCCACCAGGGAAGCCCTCTAACTTTGTTTTGAGGGATAAACTTACACTACGTTTCAGCTGGGTTTTGGAGTCAGGTGGTTTGGGACTGAAATTGTAGCTCCTGATTTCCCTTGCTTACTTGCTGGGGGATGCTGGATCAGGTTTTTACCTATCTTATCCTTAACTAGTCTTCTTGTCTAGTACATGAATTTAACAACCTATCTCCACGATTGTTGTGGGAATAAAAATGTTAATGTCTGTAAAGTGCTTCGCATACAGTTTGGTTCCTAGGAGCCATGATAGCATCAGCAGCATCAACATCATCTTTATTTCACAGAGCCTTTGTCAGGAGGGCAGGGCTCTGTTATCCCAACCTACAGACCTTGAAGAGGGTGAGCTCTGGACCCCTAAGACGTAAACAGCCATGGAGAACGCAGTGTGGAATGGAGACCTGGGTCCCTCCAAGTGGGGCTGGGTTGAGAATTCCTGGTGGATGTAGCCTAGGTAGTTTTTCATTCTCAAGGAATGCACACAGGTTGAGGTGTGCATGTGTGTACATATGTAGATTTGATACCTTTTATTTCAGGCTATCTGCTGTTCTCTGCAGGGTAGAAGTAACCAGGGAGGTAGAGAATGAAAGACATTTTTTGTCTTGTTGATGGGATGGCAGGTGGCCTTTTTATCCTCTGACTTTCCCAACCCAGCTAACCCCCATCTCCCTCCAAGGAGCTTAAAAATCAAACTGTTCACGGTTCAACTTGCAAACACAAGCTGAAATCCCCAGATGTCTTGGAAATGTGGCTGAGCTCTTTGCAGGGTATGCTTCTTGCTATTTGATTGACAGAAGGCTACACAGAAGAGAATACAGAGGAGATGAAACATGAGCCCATTTAGAGATGATTAAATCTTTGTGTGTTCTTGATTTTATCTTTAATATATATTTAAATGGAATTTGGTTTCTAAGAAAATGTTGCTGAGTTATAATTGTACAACTTACAGTGACGTGATGACCCACAATTCACACACAATCACTAGCTTTGCTTCATTTGTCCAACTACTTCTGAGTACCCCCCTCCCCTTTTCTGGATCTTGTCTCTTAACTCTTCAGCCGACTGGGTTGTCATGGAAACCACTGTGGTTTCTACCACAGTGTGATCTCTCCTCATCCTTGACCCTCTCCCCTCACCACACACACACACACACACACACACACACACACACACACAAAGTGATAAAATCTGAGTGGGCACTTAAGCTGAACCCACTCAGTCTTTCCACAGGAATCTAAAATCAACTAAGAGAGTTAAGCTTAATCTGTTGCCCCCTGGAATTGAGAAGCTGCTATCTGTCACCATTTCCTGCTATTTTGGATGAGGAAAGAAAGATGGCAAGTCTACTAAATAAGAATGGAGAGAAAAAGAAAAGGAAGAAATGGAGAGAAAATAGAATAAGAAACGAAGCTTGAGAGCCTGATTATAAGAATTCCTGAGATCCAGGTGTGCATGTGGGTCTGTGTGTGTTATATGTGTGTGTGTGTGTATTTTATTTAATCATGTAAGATACTTGGAATCCTTATAATAAATCTCTGCTTTTAGTTCTCTATTTGAGTCGGATTTCTTTCTTTCTTTCTTTCTTTCTTTCTTTCTTTCTTTCTTTCTTT
>NW_020838000.1:6961449-7057375 GCF_003676395.1 Aethalodelphis obliquidens
TTTCTTTCTTTCTTTCTTTCTTTCTTTCTTTCTTTCTTTCTTTCTTTCTTTCAGTCAAAAGCAACAGAAATTTATTTCTCACAGTTCTGGAGGCTGGGAAGTCCAAGATCAAGGCACTGGAAGATTCTGTATCTGGCAAGGGCCCACTTCCTGGTTTATACATGGGTGTCCTCTTACCATGTCCTCACATGGCAGGGGACTCAGGGAGTTCTCAGGGTCTATTTCATAAGGGCACAAATCCCATTCATGGGGGCTCCATCCTCATGACTTAATCACCTCCAAGAGCCCCCACCTCCTAATACCATCACATTCAGGGTTAGGTTTCAACATATGAACTTTGGGGGGGGAACACAAACATTCAGTCCACAGCACTTGGCTTCTGTGATCCTGCTGCCTTGTTTGCATTTTAGAGTTTAGGTTGATTTTCATTCTGGTTTCAGTTTTCAGATCACTTTGTTTATTATTTTTGCCACGGATTTATAAGCTTTATTGAAATGAAAAATACAAATTGTTGTTCATTTAGTGTCTTAAATAGGTGAGTTAAACCAATAATAATTTAATTTGTTTTTAAAACTGCATTTCTGTTTTGATTTGCAATAGTTTCTGAAGATATAATTAACGTACAATAAATGCACACATCTTAAGTGAACAGCTTGATGAATTACTTCTCTAGGATCCAGCAGTTTCATTCCTAGGTATTTACTCAAGAAAAATGAAAGTATATGTCCACAAAAGTTCATAGATAAGAATGTTTAAAGCAACCTTATTCATAAGAATCCCAAACTGGAAACAACAGAATCCATCAACAGGAGAATGGATTTGAAAATCATATATCAATATAATGGAATATTTAGCAATAAAAAAGAAATTTTGATATACTCAACAACATGGATGTATCTCAAAAACATTAGGTTAAGCAAAAGAAGCCAGCTTCAAAAGGGTACATATTGAATGATTCCATTTTTATGACACCGAAATACTGGCAAAACGAATCTATGTCGATAGAAATCAGATAGTGGGGGTTGGAAGACTGACTGGGAGCAGGCACGATGGAACTTTCTGGGGGAATGGACATGTTCTATTTCTCGTTTCTGGTGGTAAGTTACACGGGCGTATACGATTGAGTTGGATTTCTGTTGCCTACAGTAGATGTCCTCCTTCTAAATTGCCCCCAAGTTTACCAGGCTTCTCAGGCTGGCCCTTTTGCCAATGCCCCACACTAACTGTCCTAAAATAAAAATTTTAAAAACAATCAGTCTGTCTTTTGAGAAGGGGTGAGGGTAACCTCTTTCTTTTGCTTTACAGCATTTGGAAGTTATAAAGCCTTCGTCTCTCTGAAGCTGGGGCCCAAGCAGGAGAAACAAAACTTCAGGGGTAGAGGGGAGTGTAAACTTAGAATCCAGTCCTCCCTAAAATCTTCCTTAAGGGGCAAAAGGTGGGGACAAGACTGATATAGTAGAGGGAATGAAGCAGGAAGCACAGCAACCACTAAGAAGAGAAGAGGAAAATGAGGGTCACTGTGCTGCAGCCAGAGCAAGTAGGACGGGTCGACATATGCAAGAAATTCAACAGCAATCTTCATTTACTCAGTGCCACAAGCAGGAACACAATACTAGGCTCTGAGAACACTGAAACACGATCTCTTCCTTCAAGGTACTATGTTTGCCACAACTTCTGAATCCACTGGAAAACACCTGTATGAGTGTTTCAGAACATAAAATATACACTGGATGCAGGTACAGTTTCCAGGCCATTACTTACTGAGCTTTCCCCAGCATACCTGACACTGTCTTAAGCACCATAAAAGTGTAGGGTAGGTAAAACCGTTCACCACAAGATGCTTCAGGGAAGGGGGTTTGCTCCCTAAGGGAGAGTATTTTAAAATACACAACCAGCAAAACACTTGTTGAGCCTGGGATGGCAGGGAAAGCTGACATGGTAAAATGCCATGTGAGTCCTTCAGTATGCAATTTTCTAAGAACAATTATCTCAGAAAGGTGCAGAATTAATTATGTTCTCTTATTACACAAGACTGTGTTAGCAGATGCGCACCTACACACAGGCTACTCTTGAAGAGCTAAGTATCTGGGCTGTCAGATATGATTTTTAAAATTATTACTATTCAGTAAATCATTTTCAAGAAAATTGCTTCCAGGCAGCCCCATCTTATTTGAGACTGAAATGGGGACTAAATTTAAACCAAGTCCCTCCTTTGGAAATCACTCTCTTTTCACTATAATCTTGAAAAAAGTTGTAATATAGTCACATAGGAAGCAAGAGATATTGGAAAATCACAGACTTCCCTTGAAAGACCCATTCAGGTTTGTTTTTATCTAAGGGAA
Source organism: Aethalodelphis obliquidens (assembly GCF_003676395.1). Lineage (NCBI taxonomy): Eukaryota > Metazoa > Chordata > Mammalia > Artiodactyla > Delphinidae > Aethalodelphis > Aethalodelphis obliquidens. Next base: position 6,963,792 of record NW_020838000.1, read on the forward strand.
GAAGCAAGGAGTCGCACCTCATGGATACAGTACAGCTTAATTGTCTAGTGCCAAGAGGTTCAAGTGAACATAACTCAAATAGGGCCTGGGAATCAGATGCTTTTTCCAATGACATTTGCATTTGAGATAGGGCTGCCTTCTGAAAACATAAAACTGGAGATAGGGCTGCCTTCTGAAAACATAAAACTGAAAACATAAAGATTCACCTTTGCATATTAAAGACTTATGGTCCATACCCAAATAGAAATATAAATTCATATTCAGATTCCACTGAGGCTAATGCTGATTAAGAAATATGAGACATGCTTGACCATCATATATACTACAGACCTTATACCTAGTTACCTAAGTTTACCACTTAGGGCAACAGACCTGTGTATTACATTCTGATCAAATATTTTATAACCATAGATAAGCTGCTCTACCAGACCCTGGAGTTTTCCACGTGCTCGCTTCATCCAAAAAATTTGTGGCCTCATGCCCTGGGCAATAAAAGTGAGGTGAATAACAGTTCAGAATTATTTGATGTTTAAAAGTTCTCTACTTTCTGGGGGTATTAGTGTTGTAACAGTTAATCTATGTCTATAGAAAATATATGTGTTACCTTAGATTTGAAGGTAGATCTTTTTTTTTTTTTTTTTTCCATCTTAACACCTACTATACCAAACCACTTGGAGAAATTATATTACCTACATAGCAAGAGGTTTTTTTCCCTATTTTTCAGCTTAAATTCCTCCTATGGCTTTTGAAACCTTCTTGTCCTGAACTTACGGGAGCTGAAAAATTGCTGTTTTGCAATTTAGCTGTTCTTTTAATTTGTTCTTTCAAATCCTACTATTGACACTCTCTTTGCTTTTGTTACTTCTAAGATATGTAATTCTAAAGTCCCATAACTTTTCATTTTAGACTCCATTTACTGGCTATATAGGCTGCTCTCTTTAGGACTTAATTCATTTTCTCAAAATTTCACATAGGTTCCAGGTCCCAAAGTAAGATTTTTGACATTTATTCATTCAAGTATCAAATATATATTAAATGTTGATTCTGCACCATGCTCTGATTTAGGCACTGAGGATATATATAGAACAAGACAAAGCCTGAATAAAATAGACATTCTGGCAGGAGAAACTGACAATGAACATGAAAACATACATTTTAAAGTAACTGAGATCTTGTTAAACGCTATGAAAAAGATAAACAAGGTGATGTGACAGAGGATAACTGGGAGAGGCAAACTCCAGGGCAGGCAGTCAGGTAAGGTCAGGGGAGTAGCACTGGAGAAAGAGAAAATAGCAATGCAAAGGCCCTGAGGCATGAGAGGCAGGCAGGCACCTGGCATGTGTAAGGAAGGGAAAGCAGGCCAGTTTGCTGGAATGCAATGCTGGACACAAGTTGATATCTGATGTATCAGATAAGTTTGAACGACAGGCAGGAGTTGGAATGCAGAGAATCTTGAAAGTTATGGTGAGAAGTCTGGATTTTATTAACAGTTCATGAGGATCCATTGAAATACTTTAAGCAACAGAATGACATGTTCCAATTTATATTTTGAAAAGGTTTCTCCTGTAGACTTGAGGAAATAGGGTGGGTAAGGGTTTAAGAAAAGAGGCAAGGATGGGTGCAAGCAATCTACACAGGGGATGCTCCCACATCCCACAAGGCCACTCCTTCAAGGTACAGAAAGAAAAAAAACATTTGACAAAATTCTACATGCACTTATGATAAAAACTCTAGAAAAAGTAGATATAGAGGGAATGCACCTCAACATCATAAAGGCCATATATGACAAACGTACAGCTAACATCATACTCAATGGTGAAAAGCTGAAAGCTTTTCCTCTAAAATAAACAAGAAGACAAGAATCCCCAATCTCCTCTTTTATTCAACATAGTATCGGAAGTCCTAGCTATAGCAATTAGGCAAGAAAAAGAAAAAAGTCATCCAAATTAAAGAAGAAGAAGTAAAACTGTCACTATTTACAGATGATATGATAGTATGTATGCATATATTTACAGATATACGATACTGCATATAGAACCCTCCCCAAAAAACTATTAGAACTAATTGAAGTTGCAGGATACAAAATTAATATCCAGAAATCTATTGTGTTTCTACACATTAATAACAAACTATCAGAAAGAGAAATAAAGAAAACAATCCCATTTATAATTTCAACAAAGAGAACAAAATATTTAGGAATACATTTAACCAAGGAGGCAAAGGACCTGTATTCTGAAAACTATAAGACATTGAGGAAAGAAATTGAAGACGACACAAACAAATGGAAAATTATACCATGCTTATGGATTGGAAGAATCAATATCGTTAAAATATTCATACTACATAAAGCAATCTGCACATTCAATGCAATCCCTACAGAATACTAATGGCATTTTTCACAAAACTAGAACAAATAATCCCCCAAGTTTTTTGGAACCACAAAAGACCACAAATAACCAAAGTAATTTTGAGAAAGAAGAACAAATCTGAAGGTATCAGGATCCTAAATTTGAAACTATGCTACAGAGCTAGTAATCAGAGAGTATGGTACTGGCACAAAAACAGATACGAAACTCAATGGCATAGAAGAGAGAGCTGAGAGATAAACCCACACTTATATCGTCAGTTAATCTATGACAAAGGAGGCAAGATTATTCAAAGCAGAAAAAGTCTCTTTGACAAATGGTGTTGGGGAAACTGGACAGCTACTTGTAAAGGAATGAAATTGAACCACTTTCTCATGCCATATACAAAAATAAACTCAAAATGGACTAAAGGTTTAAATGTAAGACCTGAAACCATAAAACTCCTGGAAGAAAACATAGGCAGGAACTTCTTTGACATTGGTCTTAGCAATATTTTTTTGGATATGACTCCTCAGGTAGAGGAAACAAAAGCAAAAATAAACAAATGGGACTACATCATACTACGAAGCTTTTACACGGGAAGGAAACTACCAACAAAACAAAAAGGCAACCTACTGAATGGGAGAAGGTATTTGTAAATGATATATCCAATCAGTGGTTGATACCAAAATATACAAAGAACTCATACAACTCAGTATCAAAAAACGAGATAACCCAATTAAAAAATGGGCAGAAGACCTAAATAGACATTTTTCCGAAGAAGACATACGGATGGTCAACAGGCACATGAAAAGATGCTCAACATCACTAATCATCAGGGAAATGTAAATGAGCTATCACCTCACACTTTAAGTACGGTTATCACAAAAGGGACAATAAATAACAGGTGCTGGCAAGGATGTTGGGAAAAGGGAACCCTCGTGTGCTATTGGTGGAAATGTAAATTAATGTAGCCACTACAGAAAGCAGTGTGGAAGTTCCTCAAAAAACTTAAAATAGAAATACCATATGATCCAACAATTCCAATTCTGAGTAGTTATCTGAAGAAAATGAAAACACTAATTTGAAAAGATGTATGCACTCCCATGTTCACTGCAGCACTACTTACTATAACCAAGACATGGAAACAGTCTAGGTATCCATCGATATATGAATGGATAAAGAAGATGTGGTATACTATACAACACAATATTACTCAGCCATAAAAATAATAAAATCCTGGCACTTGCAGCAGCATGGATGAACCTGGAGAGTATTATGCTAAGAGAAATAAGTCAGACAGAGAAAATCATGTACTGTATGATTTCACTTATATGTGGAATCTAAAAGACAAAAGAACAAACAAAACAGAAACAAACTGGCGATTGTCAGAGGGGAGAGGGTTGGGGGGTGGAATGAAATAGGTGAAGGGGATTAAGAGGTAAAAAATTCTGACTAGTGAAAAAAAAAACTGGCTACAAAATAAATAAGTCACAGGGATGTAACATACACATAGGGAATACAGTCAATAATATTGTAACAACTTTGTATGGTGCTAGATGGCAACTGGATTTATTGTGGTGATCATTTTATAAGATCTAAAAATATTGAATCACTATGTTGTACATCTTAATCTAATCTAATATTGTTTGTTAATTATAACTCAATTTAAAGAAAAAGAATAGAGACAGGGAGAACCATTACATCACTTCTCTTTTGTCATGGTCAGGGAGATATGTCTCAGTACCTACCTGTCCACCCTCCCACCCCATACACACCCCACAGGCTAGTGAGAGCAAGTTGACTCTCCCATTAGCATGTAACTTTTACATTTAATTATGTTTAATATATAGGTGTTATCTGATGTATATGACCACTCTGGAAAGTTTTCCATTAATTATGTCTATAAATGTGCTTGTTTCACTCGAGAGTCAAGACTGGAGTGCGTAGTTTTGTAACTACACTATTGAAATATGGTGCTTGGTGTGTAGAGAGAGTGTGTGTTGATGGGGGGTTTGGGGTACTGTGATGAAGCTTGAGGTTCTGAGCAGCTATGGGTCAGCACCATAAATCACCCACGTACCATCTAATACATCAAAACTGGAGGAAAGCTGCTAAAAGTGGGTGCTCCTCACAGGCTCCCTTGTCTCTGTTCAGGAACCTTCTCTGAAATTTGGTGTAACCTCCTGTGCTGTAGTGGAGGTGGCATTTCAAAGACCTTCACCCAGAGGCCACTGACACTCAGGAACCTAGGGAAATATCTCTCTCGTTACTAAAGGGTGGGGAGAGTGAAGGAGGAGACTTTATTTTTTATGCTGATCAGAGTATATAAAAATAATGGAACACTAAGGGAAAAAATGAGGTAACCAACACACTTAAACTGTAATAGGTTTCCAATCAAAAAATGGGCAGAAGACCTAAATAGACATTTCTCCAAAGACATACTGATGGCCAATAGGCACATGAAAAGATACTCAACATTGCTAATTATTAGAGAAATGCACATCAAAACTACAAAGAGGTTTTACCTCACACTGGTCAGAATGGCTATCATCAAAAAGCCTACAAATAATAAATGCTGGAGAGGGTGTGGAGAAAATGGAACCCTCCTACACTGTTGGTGGGAATGTAAATTGGTGCAGCCACTGTGGAGAACAGTAGGGAGGTTCCTTTAAAAACAGAGTTGCAATACAGTTCAGCTATCCCACTCCTGGGAATATATCCGGAAAGGATGAAAACTCTAACTCAAAAAAATACATGCACCCCAATGTTTATAGCAGTACTATTTACCATAGCCAAGACATGGAAGCAACCTAAATGTCCATCAACAGAAAAATGGATAAAGAAGATGTGGTACATATACACAATGGAATATTACTCAGCCATAAAAAAGAACGAAATAATGCCATTTGCAGCAACATGGATGAACTTAGAGATTATCATACTAAATGAAGTAAATTAGATAAAGACAAATATCATATGAAATCATTTGTATGTGGAATCTAAAAAATGATACAAATGAATTTATTTACAAAATAGAAACAGACTCACAGACACAGAAAACAAACTATGGTTACCAAAGGGGAAAGGGAGGAGGGATAAATTAGGGGTTTGGGATTAACATATACACACTATTATATACAAAATAGATAAACAAGGCCTACTGTAGAGCACAGGGAACTATACTCAATATTTTGTACATAACCTGTAATGGAAAATAATCTGAAAAAGAATGCATATATAAATGTATAACTGAATCACTTTGCTGTATACTTGAAACACTGTAAATCAACTATACTTCAGTAAAAAAAATGACAAAAAAAAGTTAATAGGTTTCATCGAGTAACCCCTGTTAAGGTAAAACCGGAGAATTTATCACCTTTTTCCGACAACCATTGCCATCTGCTGCTTCACAACCTCACCACCAAGTCAGAGTCCACAATGTGCAAACCCAGAGCATATCTACACACAGCCATAGCAATAGCTGATCTCCAGTGTTTTAGCACTATTAATGTTTGAAAACATATTTTAGATACTCTTCCATCACTATTTATCTCAAATTCAAAATTCTTATGTTAAGGCAAACTAAATTTCACAACCAACAACAGATGGGTCTGTGCTAGAATCAATTTTATAGGGTTTACCATGAGAAGCTGTGAAGCAAATTTCTTAGCATCTCCATAAACAGAAATAGCTAAATTAATCTATGTCATTATTGGGGTCATCCAGGAGATATAAATAAGGGCAAACACAGAGAATACACTGAGTGCATAAAACTCCTAATTAGCAGGAGATCGAAACAGTACTAGCTAGCCTTTTCACAAACTTAGAAAATATTTTACACATTTTAATTAGTTTTCCTGTGGGAATTGGATGAGCTGCTATTCTAAAGTTACGTAATTTATCAGAGTTCTAGAGTCACAGCTTGCTCTTACATGCATACCTTTTGACTATTTCTTAAAATGCTTCTTTGGTCTTTATTTCAAATGGGTTTTTATTTTATTTTATTTCAAAATGGGTTGATGATCAGTCTCCTCTTTATCCAGATGTTCTGGTAACGTTCTGTCACCTGATAGTTTATAAGCTACTTGGGATAGAAGGTGATATTCAGAAGGGAAAATTAGAAAGACACAAGGCAATCAAACAGAGAGAGTTAAGCTAATATGTGTCAGAAACAATGGGGAATTTGTGGATGAAGGGAGAGGATGAAGAGAGGAGAGGAGGTGAGAGCAAGAATAAAGGGCTGAACAATGGGGCAGGGAGGCCACAGGAGTTTTAAGATTAAGGATATAGAGTGAAGTCACATTTATACTGTTTGCATTTCCATCATGCAAATGTTCCTCCTTCTAGAACTCATTGACCAACCTTTCACACAGGCTTCAACCCATCAGAAACCCTGTGTGATTGGATAGTTTTGTTTGCACGTGTGTGGGAATTAAGGAGGGGGCTGGGTTCCACTCTGGTCTTACACCAGAGTTGCAGAGCAGAGAGTAGGAATCCATGACCATAGGTAATCGTCAGAATAGAAGCTCCCCCCAAAGTCATAGTATCCTTGGAAACAGCACAAGACTTCTCCCCCGGGGTATGAAATTATGGGTCAGGGTGGTCCAAATTTACCTTTAGAAGGTATAGCACCCCAGGATCTTGGATATACTGTAAATAGAACTTCTGAGTGATACAAGATGAGGAAACACAAAATATAAAACGATAAGGGTCTCAGAGGTAAGTGCCAGTTCCCATTAGCCCTTAAAGTGTAACTTAGAAGGAGTCCTCTGTAAAGAAGCAAGACTTTTGGTTTCAGCCACAATGAAAGAGCTTACATTGAACTAAAAAATAATTATACATCTGGACAAAATATATAAAATAACTGTTTGAAAGCACTGGAGAGCAAGCAACGTACGTCAGACTTGAAGGGCTGTGTTGCCTGGGAAAAGGGAAGTCCATCAGGGTGAGGACCATGTTTATCCAGATGTTTTCCTGAGAGAATCGGCTGTTTCAGCGTGAGGTGTAAGAGAAAGGAACAGTCTTCCTGGACGAGGACGTTTAGGTGTACCAAACCACCTGGGATTTGATGAATAAACCCCAGAGAGGAGGGAACTGCATCAATGGGGCCCTTGAGGCATCAGCCAGCTCCCCATTTGAGCCTACACAGGGTGGTGCTCCAAGAAACCAGATGATTTCCATAACCATGTGATGCTCAGGAGATGCAGGCTGGAATTCAAGGCCTGCCAAATTGGAGGAGCCTTGGTGAACATCCAAGGATTTTAGCTGAGATCCTGAAAAAAATCATGTCTCACTTAGGAGTGAGAGCTATAGCACCAGAGTAAGGGCAAAACTGAAACAGATCAGCCTAACAAAGATGAAGAGGAACGGTGAGCAGGATGAAAGTGATTTGCTGGTACTCTAGCTGCCTGCCAAGAGAAACTATAACCCTATCTGGAGGGAAAGAAGGTGAACACTTTTTCATAAACAACATCTACAATGAAGCAAAATCATGATATCTGTTAAAAAGAGGGGTGGGGGCCAAATAACCAAAAAGAAAACAAACAAAAAAAACCACACACAGGAGAAATAACAGATAACGAAAATAGTCTCATTGGCAATTCAGACATTGGAGTTTTAAAATCACTATGATTAATGTTTCAGCAAAGAGAAGAAGAAGATAAAAAATGGATTAAAGGTAAGAATCCTTAAAAGTAACCAACTAAGAAGAAACTAGGGGTTGAGATCCCATATTTTCCATTTGTCTATGCTGAGGAATGGTGGCTCTTCCTCTCTTCCCTCATTTCTTTTTCTCTTTTTGGTGACTTTGATGCCCTAACTCACCTCCACTCTTCAAAAATAGTTGTCACATTACACTGTCGTGGAGAGCACAAAAGGCAACTTTAGTCGTAGACCTCGATTTATTGAAAGGGAAGACAAGATGAGTGTCTTCAAGAAGAAGAGACAACAGGGGACTTCCCTGGTGGCGCAGCGGTTAAGAATCCGCCTGCCAATGCAGGGGACACGGGTTTGAGCCTTGGTCCGGGAAGATCTCACATGCCGCGGAGCAACTAAGCCCATGAGTCACAACTACTGAGCCCATGTGCTGCAACCACTGAAGCTGGCGCGCCTAGAGCCCGTGCTCCACAACAAGAGAAGCTACCGCAACGAGAAGCCCGTGCACCGCAGCGAAGAGTTGCCCCCGCTCGGCACAACTAGAGAAAGCCCGTGCGCAGCAACGAAAACCCAACGCAGCCAAAAATAAATAAGTAAATAAATAAGAGACAACATAACTATGAGTTTACAGATTTTAAAATGACAGACCCCTGTGCCCATACTCTGTCCCTGCCACCTACAAGTTTGTGTGACCTCACACACGTTACTTAACCATTCTGCATCTGCCTCCTGTCCTGTAAAACCTAGTTGACACTCACCTTCAACCGTGGCTTTAAGCACTAAATGAGACGTTTTACACAGGCAGAGTATTTAGCACAAGTAAGTTTGCAATAAATATCGATACCTCCTCTGCTGCTTGTCATCACCAACGGAGAGAAGCACACATTCAAGAGTGGTAATCTTGAACGTCAGAAAGGGATACCATTTGCATACTGTCTGCCATTTGATATCCTCCACCAAGATGAAGTCATACGCAATTTGGGTTCATTCTTTACCTTTCAAGTGGAGAATACTGATGACGAACAAAATGTCCCCACAAGTGTGTTAGTCAAAACAAGAGCTTCGTTTCTTAAACCCTTAGGGAAAAAATCGAGTATAGCAGATATCTGGGGCAGCTCAAGGCAGCAGATCAAGGCTTCTGTTCATAGAGAATGCTCTGCGTACGTGCTCTGGTTTGCCTTTCAACAATCATCCCTATTAAATCATTGGTCTCTCTGACACATCTAATGAAGTCATGTTCATGAGCAGCTTAATCACGGGATGCAGTCTGGTACATATTTTGACAGGAAAGCTGTTTGTATAAACTGAAACATGCGGCAAATATATAATTTCAGAAAATGTTCATTATGCTTTCAGCGTGACAATCTTTGGCTTGAATCCTTCCGTGCATTTTTAGTCATTTTAAGATAGGCTGTTTTGAGTACCGGTTAACAAATAAAAAGATATTCTTAAGCAAAATGTATGTCAAGCCAGTGGAGTAGTGAATAATTACACACACAGCAAACTCTGCACCACATACTCTATCCAGAAATCTTTCAGTTCGGGAGAAGTCACACATCTCTAGCTGAATATTATATGTCCCTGAAATTGATTCTGGCTATAAGCACACGAAAATAAAAAAGAAAGAAACTGAATTAAGAGAAGTCATCCGTAAATAATACTTTCCTAAAATGTTGATAACAAGCTCCAGGTTTGACTTGTAGCTAATTATCTAACTGCTCAATTAGTAACTGAACAGTCCTACCTTATCTGCTCAGAGACTTTTTGAAGTGAGGTCAGGACATGTGCCTTTCCTGTTATAAATGATCTCCAGGCCCCATGTGTTTGGGTCTCAGCACTAATTAGAAGCGAGACTTACATCACTCTCGTGACCTTCTCGAAGGTTGTATGTGAGGTCATGCTGAATGTCTTCCACAAATTTGTGAGCATATTCTGGGTAAAGGTCCAGCACTTCGAAGAGTCCTTTGAGGATGATGCACTGAAGATCACAGTAGGTTAGCGCCTTCACATCCGCATTGGTCTTGATCACTTGGTCCTTAATTGATAGATTGGCTCCAATTAAATCTCCTTTCCCTTGAAACAGTGAAAAAAAGAGACATGTAGCTTTAATGAAAAGCAAGCTTGGGACTGGTAACTTTGTGTGATTTACAGGCTTCATTTCTCTGAAATTACACTGAAAGAGAAGAGGAACCTTTATCTGGGGCAGGGTTTCTCAGCCTCAGCAGGGTTGAGATTTGGGGCCTCATCATTCTCTGCTGGCAGGGGGAGTATTCCGTACAGGGTAGAATGTTTAGTAGCATCTCACATCATCCACCCCCAGAGATGACACCCAAAATACCTGCAGGCATTGCCTAATGCGCCTTGGCAATCGAAACTGTCCCCAGTTGAGAAAACTGGTCTAGAGAATAAAGCCTAGGAGCCCGAGAATTAGGAACTGTAGGTCATACATGGGCTCCAGACAGGTCCCTCACAGGATTTGGTAAATGACTTTAGACAAAGCAGTTGACATTTTTCGTCACCGTTGCTTTAACCATTCCAGGGAAATAATAATGGCTCAGTTTTTCTGACTGTAAAAATGCTCCAGGATTCTGAGGTTTAGACCATCAAGAGGTATATTAATCATTTTGATTCTAGCACTTTGGACAGTAATATAAACATCACCATCTAATATACTTGGGTTGTTTTATTTATCTCTGAACATGTCTACAAGACAGGAGGCGGGGCATGGAGGAGGAGAGTTGAGAGGCAGAGGCAACTACTGGGCATTACAGACCATGAAATCTACTACAGAGAAATGCAAGATACAAGTCATAGTTTTAATGCTCTGTGACAGTGTAAAAATCCCATTTTCTCCAGCAACAAAGAAAGTGAATAAATAAAAACTATGAGCTCTTCCACTGTGGGGAGAGATGATCTAACACTACTTTATTCACATTTTCTGTGTCCCACCCCACAGCCAGCACCGCTGATCTTTTTTAACACCTCTGTCGATCAGTCTTAGGCTACACTTCACCTGTCTGGGAACTAGCTTACTTCCTCGAGTTTGCTGATTAGATAATATTGGACAAGTCATTTGAATCTTTAAAATCTTAAAATTGATTCAAATCAGTTTAACCTGGCAGGAGGGTGAGCATAATTGTAATTACTAACAAAGAGCTGATTGCAGCTTCAGTTTTGTTTTAGACAGAGCCATTCATTCACTCAGCGTCCATGTGAGAAATCTGCAAGAAAATCCATTCAATTCTCAGACAGACTTAGGTTAAAAGCTGAGGTAATATGACCAAGTTCACAAAGGATGCTGGCATTGGATTCAAGGCTCCCACTTAGGAGTTTCTACTTCGTCTTTGCTTTGTCCTCAAATATCATCATGCCTATAAATAAATAAAATAACTTTTATTTATTTATATATTTTTATGGCCGCTCTGTTTCATTTCACAGGGAACCAACAACCACTAATTGACCCACCAAAAACCACCAAGCAAATAATATCTTTGGAATGTTATAGAACAAATTGCCCCGTCCATTCTTCATTCAATTAATTTTTTTAACTTTGAAACTTTTATGTTTTACTGTGCCCAGCATTTCTGGAAGCAAAGTCTCTGGCATGCAACAGGCTTCCATAAAAGTCTGTTTTATTGAATTTGACAGTAAAAGGAGATGGGCCACATCAACCATGAATACCTGAGATATTCATAAATATTTGTGCCAGATCAAAACATTTTAAATTATTCTAGGTGTTATCTTTGAATTAAAACCTTGAAATTGAGCCCATTTGGCAGAAGAAAAAAAATCTATATTTATAGACACTAAGACAAGAAACAGCCACATAGTGTTGAAGAACTCAAGTTTGATTTACTGTTGTCACCAGTCCTGCTAAACTTGGAAATTGTTTTTCTTGCACGTTTTCTTAGAAATCTAAATTGCCGCTCAAAAACTCAAAGTTGGATACTGATGCAAGATGTAAATATAGCCAGGGTGGACTGAATACAGCAGATTTTCAAATTTTGTATATCTGAGGAGAATTTACCATGAGGCACCATGTTGCCGCGGTGAGAATTCACATATTCTGTGAAGCAACTGGTGTTTGGAAAAACGTTAGGGTCATCATACTTTCATACCTGGTGATTTTGGCCACAATGACCCCAGCATCTTGCTAAACTTGGCATCCTAGAAAGAATTCTAGTTTATTTATTTATTCAATGGATAATTATGGACCACTGACATGTGTGCCAGACCTCAGGTGAAGCCTGGTCATCACCCTCACTCATTTTACGATTTTGTGGATTACTCCCTACCTAGATTTAGAGCCTATATCTAAGTTTCTTAATTACACTGGGTTTCAGTATCTTTATTTCTAAAAGAAAAGAAGATATTTATGATCCCTTAGAGTCTCTATTATTCAGAATTCCATTACTGATATTTGCTAATCATTATTCTTCCATTGGGCAAAAAAAACGTTGATGGGATGCATGTGCAAACCATCCTGGTTAGAGCTATAACTTATGTTTAATTATAATTAGGCAGACTAATGCCATCTGTGAAGAGTGCATTTATCTGTGCTTTGTCATCTTCTTTTAAACCACAATGAAGAAAGTGTTCAATTACCAGGACATGAAATGAATGTGTATAAGGCAGACAAATTCTATCCCTGGAAAAATCCCTGCCTCTGTGTCAACTGCCTCCCCGAAAAGCATCAGATTAAGAACGCCTTCAAGAATTGATAGGATGACGGGATTGTTTGAATAAATTATGGCTTGACAGCTGTTTGGTGATACTTTTCCCCTACGACATTATGTATTAATTATTTTGTTGGCAGAGTGAACATGTACTAAATATCTATATTTTAAGCCATGTGCTTAAGTTTATCAAAGTCAGTATTGATTTAAATTGGCCCATAAGATAATATTACCGTAGGGGAAGTAAAATAGTCAGTCTCCGTTGAAATAATGCTAACCACAGAGAGAAAATATTACGTATTATCTTTGGGTTTAGTCCCAATATAACATAGGCGTGTTTCGAATGGTCACGTGCATTTTTGAGAGATATATGGTAGCAGGAAAGATGGGAAAACGTTAATTACGGGAAGCTCAATTTATGTAGGAAATGCGGGCCAGAAGCACAAGGCAATGAACTAAGTCTTTTAGTTGTTAGTAGAATTTTTTTAACATAAGAAAATCCGGGGTCTTCCCTGGTGGCGCAGTGGTTGAGAGTCTGCCTGCCGATGCAGGGGACACGGGTTCGTGCCCCGGTCCAGGAAGATCCCACATGCCGCGGAGCGGCTGGGCCCGTGAGCCATGGCCGCTGAGCCTGTGCGTCCGGAGCCTGTGCTCCGCAACGGGAGAGGGCACAACAGTGAGAGGCCCGCATAACGCAAAAAAAAAATTAATTAATTAATTAAAAAAAATAAAATAAAATAAGAAAATCCGATGGAATTGTGTATTACAAACAATAGTATTTACACACAAGCCACCAAATTTGTACCTATCGTGACATAGTATCAGGGATGATGCCTTCGTATTCCATTCCTAGAACTGTTGCTAGTTACCAAATTTAAAAATTCACCACAATTATGGAAAAACCCACATTATATACATGTAAAAATAGTGCATTAATTTGCTTACATGTATATCAAACCATAAGCTGCTAGAAAAATAACTAAACACCCTTTAATTTTATTTATTTTATTTTAAATTAAATTTTATGGGAGTATAGTTAATTTACAATGTTGTGTTAGTTTCTGCTGTATGGAAAAGTGAATCAGTTATACATATACATATATCCACTCTTTAGATTCTATTCCCATATAGGTCATCACAGAGTATTGAGTACAGTTCCCCGTGCTATACAGTAGGTTATTAGTTATCTATTTTATATATAGTAGTGTGTATATGTCAATCCCAATCTCCCAATTTATCCCTCCACCACCTTTCCCTCTTGGTAACCATAAATTTGCTTTCTACATCTGTGACTCTATTTCTGTTTTGTAAATAAGTTCATTTGTACCATTTTTTGAGTTTCCGCATATAAGCGATATCATATATTTGTCTTTGTCTGACTTACTTTAATCAGTATGACAATCTCTAGGTCCATCCATGTTGCTGTAAATGGCACTAAATGCCCTTTTAAAAGCAGACTGTGCCAATGGACAGACTATAAAACTGATAGTGGTACTAAGGAAGCCCACAGGTAAAGAAAGGTTTTTGAAGCAAATTTAGAAATGATTGTCACTTTTAATTTTGAATAAAAAATGATAGAATGACTGGTCTTTAACTTCATAGAGTTGAGAAGTGGGCAGGAAGAGTGTTAAATCCTCCTCTTGAAAAACACACACGTACAGAGTCTCACTGTCCCACTGATAATGAGCTGGCCACACTGAGGATAAATACACTCTTTTAGTTGCTCTTCCATGCCTTTCTATTAAGGAGAAAAACATAAGGGAGTGAATCAAGAACTGAGCCCAAACTTTGGAAGCCAAGCCCTATCTTTCCTCTGGGATGTGGTAAACTGAAGTCAATTGGAAGCAATGGAAAGCATTCTTCCATTTGGTATTTTACCCCTCGCTGCCCCCATCTCTGCACCTCTAACTGGGGATAATCATAGCAACCTAATAGGGTTGCAAGATTTGAACTGGATAATGGACATACAACACCCAGCTCACATTAGGGAATCAATCAATATTAGTTCTCTTCTCTCTTCCCAAATATAACCTGTCTTGAAGCTTACTAGCTAAAATCCAGAGACTGCAGACTTAACAATGATCATATAGAATAAAAGGCATTGTTCAGAGGTGGAAAGGACACTGGATGCAGAGTCTGAAGACCTAGGTTAGCTTTGACTTTGGAAAAATGAGAAAATACCTCTCTTATCTGTCTCTTTGTGTTAGGAAAATGTAACTAAGGTCCCACATGTGAAAATACTTTGTAAAGGGTTGGGTTGTCCACAGATATTAGGTTCTTAAATATGAAAATTAAAAATAAATGAAAAGTGCTGCATTAGCCACTTTTAATTAACACAAACTCTAAACATTATCATTCTACACTGGTGTTCAAATATATCGTTTAGACCAGTACCTAATTTATTCGTAGGCCCTCAAGAAATAATAGTTGAATAAATAAATGAACAAACAGATAAAGAAACAAATGAAAGTGATTTTTAAAAGAGGAACACATAAAATTGCAGATAGCAATTTTTCTACATTAACCCTGCATGTCACCTTTTCTCAGCTGACATTTACATTTCAATGAACACCAATTATGTCTTAATAGTTGGAGTCAACTTTGTGGTACAAAATATTCACAAATTGTCCTATGAATTTTTGAGGGAGTGAAAAGAGCCTATCATCACCTTGACAGAATTGAGTTAATGATTGCTATGATTGCTACGAGAGCTTATTCTCAATACGAAATCATTTTTTGTTCAATTTCTAGCACAGATAAAACAATTTTCAATGTTCTTCTCTGAATTGATTCTCCACGAAAAGGCAGAAATGCCCTCTGAAAACTGACCAGCTGTCTCACCAAGAGGCAGACTATATCATAATTTATAATCTGGCTTTAGGAATCAGAAAGAACTGTGTTCATTCTCTTGCTATGTTATTTGGGACAAATTAAGTTAACTAAGATACTATATATTCACTTGTAAAGTAGGGATAATATTTATACCACTGGATTTTTAACAAGAATCAAAACATGTGTTGGATATAACACTTAGCACAGTGTAAACTCAATATATGGCATAACAATTAATTAATAATAAAAACTAATAATAATAATTTGGCAAATTAAACCCATATCTGAATCCACATATTCATCCCTAATTTTCCTTCTCTCAATCACAGTTTTTCCCCCCATTTCATCTCCTTAATTTATGCTCCAGAGTAAAATTTCATGAAGCTTTTCAACTCAGACATACCAAGAATCGCCAGCACCATGCTGTCTTTAAGAACTTCCATGGAGCCCGAGCATACAAAGTAGATAGCCTGCAAAGCATCTCCCTGACGCAGCAGATACTCCCCTGGAGCACAGAAGGAGGTTTTGATGTGTAGGGACAGAGACCTGAGGCAGCCCCGGCTGGCACACTCAAAAAGGGACAACTGTAAGATTTCCTTGTTCAGGTGCATGGTGATGTCAGAACGAAGCTCATCTGGAAAGTCTTTCAAAAGCTGTCAGAGAAGATGAAAGAGGGAAGCAAGTTGGGGTCAGTCTTGCGTAATTGATTGACTATAAGACCACAGGAAGTTTTTCCCACTGTTTGACCAGCCACAGTACAGAAGAGGAAATATACATATGAATAATCCTGGAGAGGTTTTTCCATGACTGTGACCCTGGTTGTGTGCTCCTAAATAATCAGCTGTTAATAAGTCTGGAGCAATAGAATAAATTAATAAAAGACTCTAGAATGAAACATATAGTTCCTTGTGACTTGCTTCTCACAAAGATGCCTACTCAGGACAGAAGATATGGAATTTGGACCCTTTAGTGTTTCCTCTGCTGTCATGACCATCTGAAGGGAGGAAAAAACAAATAATTACTTAAGAATATTGATGACTAGTTTCGTTGGGGGGTTGGTGGAATGGTTGCTTGACTTATAGGATACCTTTTCTACAGTGGTGGTCTGCGGTGTTTCTGGATGTCCAAAGATAACATGTTTGCTGAAAAGCCTTTTTTTTTTTTTTACTTTGTTGCTTTTAAAGGTAAACATTAACTTGATTAATCTAATATTCCATGATTCCATCATTCAACTGTCATAAGAATTGGTTCCTTCAAAGAGGGTCAATGAGAATGAAAATAAGTCTGCCCGAATGACCAAAGTAGCAAGTTACTGTAAAACACAGGCCAATCCAAAGTGACATTGGAAAAACATAAGCCAGAGCAGATGAAAGAAGATGTATTGAGGTCATGAGAGATTAAAAATAAAGAGATAAAGAAGGTGGTAGGTGTGTATTTCCCTTTTGAGACCTGCATTAGAGCACTTTGCTTTTACCTTAGAATACGTGCTTTCTGCCTGAAAACGTCAACATGAGAAATGCACATTACCTCATTGGAATCTATTCCATTGTTGACTGACCAGGTTGTTTGGAAATATTCAAGCATCCTCTGCTTGAGCTGCTGGGGCAGGTGATGGACACGTATGAAGTCCTTCAGATCCTTGGTTCTAGTGTGATAGAGGGACCACCTGGAATACATCCTCTGTATGATCGCCGTCACGTTTCCAAACACCAGGGCATGCATCAAGGCTAGAGAAAACAACATGGCATATAATGGGAGAAAAATAGGATGGAGGGGCTTCCTCCTTATGTATAAATGTACATTCTATATATCCTGAATCAGCAGAGTACACGTAGCTGGCCATGTTGACACAGCTATTTTTAAACAGGCTTTTTGCTGCAGCCGCAGTGCCACAGGGTGCATCCTGATGTAGTCATTTCGATTCCATGTGACTTGATCAGAGTAAAAATACCTTTTAAAAATACTCAGTAAATGGGCTTCCCTGGTGGCGGAGTGGTTGAGAGTCCGCCTGCTGATGCAGGGGACACGGGTTCGTGCCCCGGTCCGGGAAGCTCCCACATGCTGCGGAGCGGCCGGGCCCGTGAGCCATGGCCGCTGAGCCTGCGCGTCCGGAGCCTGTACTCCGCAACGGGAGAGGCCACAACAGCGAGAGGCCCGCGTGCCAAAAAAAACAAAAAAACAAAAAAACTCAGTCATAAGAACAATAGACCACTTTGACCCACACTTAATCTGTTAGCCGCCATCCTGGCTATGACAAACTTTGATTTTTGTACTCTATTCACATCTGTATTATTTTAATCATTGGGTATAACTGTGTGGGTATGATGAAATGGTTTTAATAATTTCATAGAATAAGCTATCAAGTTAGGGTTTAATAGTTATTTTTATTATAATAACAAATACGTTTCAAAAGTAAGTCTATAATAAAAATCTGGTTAGCCTTTATGAGAATATTAGTCTCTTCCCCAAAGCCATCATTTAAAATTAGTTTTACGATATTAAATATGAGACATTTCTATTAATAAAAGTACTGAAAAAGGTGTTAGAAATGTAATTGAGGATTTCCTGGGCAATCTGAAGCCAAGATAACACCACCCCAGCTCTCTAGTCACTTTAATTTTAAGGGACATAGATAATAGGAATACTGAGACCATTCAAGAAACAAAGAATTCAGGTATTCTGCTCAGAGTCCTTGCCACCCTTCTGAGAAGAGCCGGGTGGTACACGAACATGTGACTCCTGTTTCAGTGAGATTTCTTGGTCAGTTTTCCGCTCCCAAAAGCACCACCAGAGTGTAATGAGAGAGCAGGCTTTGTTCACCAGAATTCCAGAGCGGATGGGGATTAGGGATGGATTTTCTCCTGGAAAAATATAGAGTGAGCGAGCAGATGGACTTCACCTCCCAAGGAGTCACCTGCTGTGGGGAGTGGTCAAGTATCTCAAAGTCAGAAAAGATGTGAGGATTTCGCACTAAACAGTAGTTGTTGGTCAAACTACGGGAATGGCCTAGCAGACACCAGCAAGTAGCCCGAGAAGGCCTTGGACCCACCTGGGTTTGTGAAACTGGGAAAGAGAAAGGCCCAAGTGTGCCCACACTTATGGACAGATCAACTCTCTGTGATATTCAGATTTCAGCCCTGATCCCCATGGGACTGGCAAGGAGGTAAGAAGCTCAGGGGTTGGGTTTCAGTAGTTCACTGGTTTCAGTAGTTTTTAGTTAAAAAAAAAAAAAAAACTAAACATTTCTAGTTTGTCTCTTAAGACCTGTCATAAACGTCCCTGTGGCCAAATCTCAGCGTCCAAGGACTATGTTAAAAGTTTCTTAGCACCAGAATTGATAATTAGTGCAAATGTGTCAACCTATTGTTACATCCATCCTCCTGAATATTCCAAGATAGCCCCAGCTCGAATTCTTTCTTTTGGTTACATTTACCAGAAATATCAACTTTTGTTATACTAATTTCAGCCTAATCTAACACTGGAGTTAAAATTCTTTATCAGGGTATACATCATCATTTCTCTATGGAAAATACGGTCACCATGCCAATGAAGTCACCCCATAATAAAGAAGGCCTCAATATTTTGGAGAAGTTACTAGAATAGGGTTAAACTTAGGGTCTATATACAGGAGGCAATATAATGTTGCAGAGGAAATATGGACTTCGGAATCAGACACCATTAGATTGAATTCTGGCTTTACCACTTCTAATTTTGTAAACCAGGCGAGATATGTAATTCCCTTGCGTGGTTCCCTTATATGTATATGGGCATAACAGTACCTTACTCATAGAGTTATTTCAGGATTTAAAGAGTTAAAATATCTTTTTAAAAGTGATTTTAATTGCGTGTGGGTGCTCAATTTATGTTAATTTTTCCCATGAAAGTGAAAAGTGCTATGAATTTCCAGGATGCTCAGTGGTGTAAAATACGCGGGAGGAACCCAGATTTAAGGTTTTCCAGCAACCTGTCAAATAATTGAGTGGTTCTTTGTGGAAATAACTTCTTGATGGAGGAAATTCAAGAAATATTCAAGAAATGCCTGCTACATGCAAGCACACATAGGTGCAGATTCTTCCTAAATGTTCAAAAATGAAATGTCTTCCAAAGGGTTAAAAATATACCAAGAAAAACGCATATTGCTTAACAACTAAATGTTGAACGCTTATTGGCAGGTTCTAAGTAGAGGCTCATTCTTCTGTATGGTTTTAGAAGCACAACTGTTCTGCCGCTTAAATATTTTATTTGGAAGGGGAGACCTCTATTTACAATAAACACTCAGCAAAGAAAAGAACTGATTCTGCTCCAAGTCCAAGGAATTAAACACTGATTTCAGGCTGTTAATATACTTATGGGCTCAGTGTTTGGAAGCCCCACCATCTGTAGAAAGTATGTAGTAATAATCATTTATGGCGTTTAAACTGAGTACTGAGAACAATTTTATTTCATTTATTTTAACACTGCTTTCCTTAATTAAGTGTATGATTTTAACATTGCTTAATTATAATGTGTGTAAAGCGCTTAAGGTAAGAGAAGTAATATGTTCAGATCATTTAGCATTCTAATTGTACATTATCAATAAAATGAATTACTGGATTCATTGTAGCATTCATAAGTGTTGTTGGAAAGCCCTAGTCTATGTCTGAGTCATCATAATTTCAAAGTCTCATTTCAGCATAGGAGAATACTTCTAATTTAAGTAGTTCAAAAAATACAACCCTAGCTCTCGTAGTTTTTCAGTTTTCCAAAGTTATTATTGCCTCTCTGTCACTGGTTATCATTTTCACACTGGCGAAGAGTGTTTGTGACTGTCAGGCCAAATCATTCCATCTACTATGAAACTTTGACTGAAGAACTTCTATATCCAGGTCAGTCTGGAAATTATCCTTCACTTTTCCTTTTTATTCCTAGCAAATTTGATGTATATAATTCTTAAAGTAGCATGCTAGGCCTACTGCTGAGTCTGTGGGAGGTTCTTTTTCTTTGCGGAAGAGTTTTGTATAGAATGCATTTTGTAAAAGATCATGTTAATATCAGGTTTTCAGAGGAGGCTCAACACTCAGGATCTGACATGAAAAGTAAACAGACCTCAAATGAAAATGCATTCTTATAGGTTGCCTGGCTTTCTCTTTCCCTTTTTTCTTTATCTTTCCTTTCCTTCCCCCCTTTTTTCCCTCCTCCTTCCTTCCCCTCCTCTCTCTCTCTCTCTCTCCCTCCCCACCACCTCTTTCTTTGGATTTTGGGCAACCTTGCTGTCCTAAGATCATCATTTCTGGTTTCTTTAGTCAACTACTTTGCAGCGCCTTCAGCGTCTACAGAGGGACTGTGCTCTTCTGCTATAAAAGGAGACCAGAGCTCAGGCTTCGGGTAATCTTAGCTGCCCTACTCCTCTCTCTCACCTACTTATTGCCTTGGAATTTTCCAGTCCTTGCTATAAGTACACTGGGTTGTGAGTGGCAGATGGCAGGGAGAATAGAGAGTGAGAACAATTTTCTAAATGATGAATTGAAATGGCAGTGTAAAGACACCTTAAAAACAGCGAATTTGTGGGTCGAATAACATCACGTCAGGGTAGTATATATATAGGATAAGAGGACCCAAGGAAAGCCTTGGCTGTTAAGAGTTTCACTCTACCTCTTCCGTGGTAACAATGCCTCATTTAAACTGGACATGTCCTGAGTGATGAGTCCTCTTCACTAGAAAGCTATATCTAACCTCTGAGGCTGAGCTGATGGTCCCGACACTGGGGGCTCACTCATCAGGCAGCCATTAATAAATATGAGAGAGGAATTTTAAAAGACATGGGAAAATGTTCTCAATATATTTTGTTTGGTGACAAAAATGATATGTGTAGTTGATATAAATCTCTTAGAAAATAGGGAAATAAATGTATGAAAAGACTGAAAAGAATATCCTTTGGTGATGGGATTATATGTAATTTTATTTTTATGTAGATTTTCCAGTTCTTTCGAAATGCGCACTATAATAGGAAAAGTTAAAATGGAAAAAGAAAGAACATCATCTGCCTGAGTACCTATTTCCATTACTCAACTGTGAACTCCTCGAAGGAAAGCATCATATCTTAGTCATCTTTGTTTCCCTAGCACCTAGCACAGCGCCTGGCATAATTTTAGTGTGCCATAAATATTTATGGAACCCAAATGAACCTCTGGCGGTTTGATAATTTCTTTAAAAAGTTTTATAATCATAAGCAAGTAGCTTAGAAAATTTAGGAACAGTTCAGTCCCAAGCCCTTCCCATCATCCCCATCCCACTCCCCAAAGGCAAACTTTCAAAATTGTTTCTTTTAGGTCTTCTTCTGATTATCACCAATATTTTAGATCATGAGATTTCACTTCTACTGCTTGACTTATCATATTAAGACAAAACCTAAAAAGCAACTTGACATGAAAAGTGAGAACTCAGCTCACTGCTATCCACTTTCTCATCCCACACCTGATAGTTACATTATTATTTTTTGCTCATCTATTATAATTTTACAAACTAAAATTAGTATCAAAGACACACATTGAGAAGATTACACCAATAGTAAATGTATAGTTCATTTCTCAAAGTGAACAGATCCATGGAATCACCTCCAGATGAATAAACGTGATATTATCAGCACCCAGGGCTCCCTGGTGTCCCACACAGTCACCAACCAGCACCCTCACCAAAGGTAAGTGCAGCTATGAGTTATACTGCAATCAATAAGTTTTGCCTACTTTTGAACCTTCTTTAAACAAAATCATACAGTGCATACTTATTTGTGTCTGTCTTCTCTGCTCAGCATTGAGTTTGTAAGATTTATCCATGTGGTAACATAACAGTTCATTCATTCTCATTACTCTATGGTACTTTATTGAATAATTATTTCATAATTTACTTATTTATTCTCCTATTAGTGAGCATTTCCACTTTGAAATTTTTGCAGTAATGTTTCCACATTATGTCCTTTGATGTGAATATGTATGATGTTTTGTTGGATATACACTCACAAATGGAATTGTTGAGGCACAGAATACAGATATGTTCAGACTAGGTAACTACTGACAAGACTCTTGTACCAACTGACACTCACATCAACAGTATGGGAGAAGTCAAGATGTTCTTTATCCTCTCAAACACTTAGGGTTATTAGTGTTTTTAAGTATACCATTCTGGTGAATGCAAATGTTATCTAATTTTGATCTTAATTTGCATATCCTACATGAACGATGTTGAGCACCATTTTTTAAATATGTTTATTGTCTATCCAGGTAAGAAAATCTATTTTTGAAGTGCTTTTTAAAAATTTTAATGCATTTTTTAGTTCTCTGCTCTTAGTGATTTGATAGAGTTCTTTATATATAATAGATAAGAGTCTTTGGTCAGATACATGTTTGCAAATATCTTCTATCCTGTGGCTTGCTGCTTCACGTTCTTAATGATGTCTTTTGATAAACAGAAGTTCTGAAGTTCAATTTATCAATCTTTCCTTTATGGATAGTGCTTTTTTTTTTTTTTTTTTTTTTTTTTTTTTTTTTTTTTTTTTTTTTTGCGGTACGCGGGCCTCTCACTGTTGTGGCCTCTCCCTGTTGTGGAGCACAGGCTCCGGACACACAGGCTCAGCGGCCATGGCTCACGGGCCCAGCCACTCCGTGGCATGTGGGATCCTCCCGGACCGGGGCACGAACCCGCGTCCCCTGCATCGGCAGGCGGACTCTCAACCACTGCGCCACCAGGGAAGCCCGGATAGTGCTTTTTGAGTCATGCTTAAGAAATCTTTGCCAAACCCAAGGTCATGAAAATACTTTCTTATGTTAGCTTTTAGAAGCTTTATTGTTTTCCCTTACACAATTAGATCAAAATCCATTTGGAATTTATTTCAACTTAGTTTTAAGAGGGGTCAAGGTTGTTTTTCAACATGTATATTTATATATATTTGACTCAGCAACGTTTATTAAAAGTATCATCTTCTCCCCCTTGTGTTACAGTATCACCAGTGTCATAAATAAAGTGACCATATGTTTATGGGCAGGTTTTTGCACACTCTTCAATTCCATTGGCCTATTTATTCCTGAGTCAACACCATACTTTCTTAATTACTGTGACTTTATTACACATCATGATATCTGCAGCATAAATATTCCAATTTTGTTCTTCTTTATGCTTGCTTACAATCATTTTAGTTCTGCAGTTCCTCTAATTTTTAGAAACATCTTGCCAATTTTCAAAGAGGCACATATATATAGGCAAACACACATCTACTGGGCTTTTAAAATTGAGACTGCATTGACTCTTTAGGTTAATTTGAATAAAACTGGTATGTTTACAATACTAAGTCTTAAAACCATCACCATTGTATATCCTTCCATTATTTTAAACTATTTGTAAATTTTCTAATGTTTTATACTTTTCTGTATAATAGTATTGCACGTATAAACAATTTTTTTTTTGATGTGGACCGTTTTTTTTAAGTCTTTATTGAATTTGTTACAATATTGCTTCTGTTTTATGTTTTGGTTTTTTGGCTGCAAGGCATGTGGGATCTTAGCTCCCCAACCAGGGATTGAACCTGCACCCCCTGCATTGGAAGGTAAAGTCTTAGCCACTGGACTGCCAGGGAAGTCCCAGTATTGCACATTTTAAAACATTTATCCCTGTGTATTTGATGTTTTTATAATTTTAAAAGTATTATATTGTTTAATTGATTGTTACTAATATATAGAAATACAACTGATTTTTGCATATTGACTTTATATCCATCAGCCTTACTAAATTCACTTATTAATTCTAATAGTTGTTTGAAGATTTTAGGATTCCTTCTTTGTTTTGCGTGTTCTCAAGGTTTATACAGATTTATCTAGGTATGGATTTTTTTTCATTACTTTTGCTTAATCTCTTTGATAGTTTTAAATATGCTTCCCATAAAGCAGTGATGTGCACACTCGTTAATTACAGATGCTCACATGGAAGCTTTCCCTTCCCCCTTCTCCTCCTAACTCAGCTTGTGAGCACCTCTGCCCCGGATAATTATCTGGGGTTCTTACACTCACCTGCAACATTTAATACCACTCCTACCTGCTTTTGTAGTAAATACTGCATCCCTGTCATTAGCAACTTCATCGGCCTTGTGTGGGGATTCCTAATAAGATAACTTAGCATTGATTCCATGGTAATAAATATTTTAAATTAAAAAAATAAATTATTTGTATATATTTATAGAAATTAAAAAATAAAATCAATTTGCAGTATATAATGAAATAGATATTTTACAAAAAGTTTTCTAGGTCTTAGTGAATCCGGGCATTTAAACTCACTAAACTTCTGCTGCCTTATATTAAATTGGGGTGTTAATAACCTCTAATTCATAGTGTTATGAGAATTAAATGAGCAAAGTGTTCAATATTGTGAGCTCTTATGATTAGTTCTCAAAATTATGCCAGTAATTTGTTAACTAGGAAATATTAAAATGAAGGCATCATTTCTCTTAGCCTAGGGTAATTGTCACAATAACAGACACAGATTTGTGAAGCTTTAATTAATAAATCTGAGTTACTCAGATGCCATTTGCCATTCAAAACCAGTGGTTTCCTCAGTGCTGCTCAAGTCACCTAAATGCTTTCATGCCATTTCCAAATGAGCGCTGGTTTTGCACCAGGATAATTTGCTCAATAAATATTTACCAAGTGGCATTATCTGATTATTTCCCATATCTTTTGGCTTTGTGACCAGCTTAGCTACTACTCACAATGAATAGCAGGGAATAATAATATCCTTAACAATTTCTGATTCCGGACCACTTACACTATAGTTAGTGAATCAACAGGAAATAAGCTCAATTAGCTAACATATTCTTCCAATGTCAAATTAGTAGGTTAAGCCTTGAGCATTTGAGCATTTCCAAAAATTTCCATCAGGAGTAGAAGAAACATGGGCAAATATTAAATAAATATAGACTGTGTCTGTTTACAAAATGCTTGTCATTCTGCTAGGCTGGAAGATGGGCCATCAAGGAGAGCAGCAATTATATAAGCCATAATACTGGGTATAAAATCACCACCACGGCATTGGCACATTGCAGCTCTTCAGAAAATGAGAATTCCTGTTCTCTGCTCCCTAGGCTGTTACTGCTCTACATCGGCCAAAACCTCTTCCAAGTGCTTCAGTCCCAGCATGCTACCTCAGCAACTCTGCCTTTCCAAGAAATTCTCCCAATCCCTGGCCCCCTTTCTCACTGCTTCTCAAGTTCCTAACTGATTTGGCACTTAGCATTTACTGCCTGGTATTGTATTAAATATATATATTAAAACATATATATAATATATATGTAATATATATATTTAATATATATATTAAAACTCTTTCCACGTATTTCTTCCAAGGTGATCCTAAACTCCTCGAGAGAAAGATTGCCTTTATGCTGCTCTGGTTTCATGGTAGGCTGGATGACTCATTGCTTGAAGTCCCACATAATCAGTTCACATCTGTGCGAGGAAGTTGGTAGAAACCATCTTCTATAATAAGGTACAAACCTCAAAGTGATATCTGGGACTAAGGTCATTAAGAGAACATGATAATCTCAATTAACATACACACACTACTATATATAAAATAGATAATCAACAAGGACCTACTGTATAGCACAGGGAGCTCTACTCAATATTCTGTAATAACCTATATGGGGAAAGAATCTGAAAAAGAATGGATATATGTAGATGTATAACTGAATCAGTTAGCTGTACATCTGCAACTAACACAACATTGTAAATCACCTATACTTTAATATAGAATAAAAATTAAATTAAAAAAAAAAAGAGAACATGACAGAACAAGCTTTTGAGGGAATACGGTGGGGCAGAAAGTACTCATAGAACTCTGGCTTAAGAATATTTACTCAATTCAGGTAGACACCCACATCTCCATAAGAACAGCTTTATAATGCACAAGTTTCCATTTATGCATTTAATGACAGAAGTAAAGTAATCACCTGGGTTCCAAACTTGCCTCTTTACTTACTGGTTGTATGGCATTGAAAACGTTACTTTATTTCTGTAAGGTTTAGATTTGTCATCTGAAAAATGTGGGTAATAAAGGCATCAATCCTGTCAGTTAGGTTCAGAAAAGAGAAATGAAAGTAAATATTTCATCTGGGGGAATTTATTATAAAGAACTCTTTTCCCTGGTGTTGGAGTGCTGAATGATCAGAAGGAGAGCCTAGATAGAGGTAACGTGAGTGTGACAGTGGCAGAGCTGGATGAACAAAGAGAAGTGGGGTTATCAGCACCGAGGAGCCCAGAGGAGAAGCAATGGGAGCCACGAGGAGTCGGGCCTCTGACTTTGGTTGCGGGGGTACCTCCAGCAGGTGCCGGGATCTCTGAGAAAGCTCAATGAGGCTGCTTCTGAAAGTGCCTGAAGAGGCTGAAGGATGGAGCCACTTGCAGCTGTCTGAGGTGGCCTGCCACTCAACATACACTGCACCCATCAGAACCCGGAAGTTCCTTCCCCCCTCCTCCTGCCTCCAGTCTCCCTCTGGTGCCCCCTATTGGGAGAAGTGACTGATGTCAGCTGGCAAAGAAGAATGAGATTTGCGGAGTCCAAACCACAGCGATACAAAGCAGAGTACAGACGCTGGGTTTGAAGCTCAGACGTAATAGCATAATAACTTCTCTCTTTGTTAAATGGGATAATATGGTGCAGAACCCATAGATTTGCCTTCAGAATTGCTTGAGGTATTGTACTGAAGCATTCAGCACAGAGAATGGAACATAACCGCGATTAATAAAGGTTAAATATTTATTATTATTGTATTGGTGTTTGTTGCTTTTGTTTTAACTAAGCTATCTATCAAACATCCTTAATTTACTAGAGTAGTATTAATAAAATTTGATAACCCTCACCTGTTTGGAGCTACAAAATGGCATTTCAAATGTATACCTGTGATTCATGTAACTCACAAACACTAAAGGTAAATAGCATGTTAGGAAGCAAAGTGCCTGCCCTTTCAAAATCAACCATCAGATACATATACACATCACTACATATAAGATAGATAACCAGCAAGGACCTACTGTATAGCACTGGGAACTATAGTCAATATTTGGTAATAAACTATAAGGGAACAAATCTGAAAAAGTATATATATAACTGAATCACTGTGCTGTACACCTGAAACTAACACAAAATTGTAAATCAACAGTACTTCTGTTAAAAACATATATATATATATATATATATATAAAATCAACTTCTTCATCTGTCAGAACATGGAATTCTTGACATCACAGACTTTCATTGCTAATCTACATGTATATATAACTGTTGGTCACTGATTTCCTAATTAGTGCTTTTAGACTCTTACAATGTAAACCAATCTACCCTGTATTGGGTTTTAGGACAGAGGGAACATAACAGCAACCGTTTGGCAGACACTTGTTCCTTCTCTTGGTCTAAAGGAAGAATATTCCTTACCACCAATCAGCATGGTGCAGATGGAAAAGATCTTTTCTGCATCTGTATTAGCAGAGACATTCCCAAACCCAACGCTGGTGAGGCTGCTGAGTGTGAAGTACAGAGCGGCAATATAGGCACTTCGGATCGACGGCCCCCCCAAAGTATTGTTACCGTAGTATGGAGATTCCAGTCTCTTTCCCAGCTCAGGAAGCCAACCTGCAATGGAAAAAAAATGAGCCTTTAAGCCCCCAAAATAAAGTCTCGGCATTAGCACCTGGGCGTAATGATGAATGAACATTTAAGGATACACGAAGTTGCTCAGGAGAAAGAAGAAAGTTAAAAGGAAGTTCAAGTCAAGGAATTAGATTCCATGGCTCTAAAAGCAAAGGCATCACTTTCATGCAACTGTTTTATAACACACACAGCAGAGAAATATGCATTCAAGAGTGGATTGGTGGTCAAAGCTGAACAGGTTACTCTAATGCAAGAACTACCTGCAGTGACAGAACCTGGGATTTCTACTCTCGGTAACAATGTTGTACATTTCACTAGCTGTTAAGCTTATTTCTCAATTGGAATTTTAAGAAACAAAGGGGTTGAGTAGGTATTTTTCAACCCTACATGATAGTAAACAGCAACCAACACAAGAATCTACACTTCATATAGGCAAGATGGACTTTATTTCTTTTCTTTTTTTTTTTTTGATGGGTTTTATTTCTAATCTGTACAACCTTTCCTTATTTTATTCACCTGACCTGATATCAGTTGCCTTATAGGTCTTAGCTCATGTTTTCCTCAGGAAGCCTTCTCTACAACCTCATTCTGCTGTTTGGGGGTGGTGGGGGAAAACTGCACAACTATGAGGTTCCTATAATGGAATTGGGTGCCCCCCTACAACTGTTTCATGATACTGGTGTATATATGTGTCAAAACTTATGTAATTAAATGCTTCAAATATGTGCATTTTATTTTATGTCAATTATACTATCATAAAGCTGTAATAAAGCTATGTTAATAAAGATGGGAAATAGCCAGTATAATATTAATAATAATACAATGAAAACACGACACAAAGACCACTTTAAAATCCTTTACTGGAAATATTTTCTCTTTATTTTCTCTTTAAAATTTTATATTTAAAAATTCTGTGTGTGTGTGTGTGTGTTATGAAACACTATGGCAATTCAGCTCAACCCATAAGGTCCATGAGACTTTTGTTAAGGGATGTTAGGCATTGACCACTCTTTCCTTATTAACACTTCATTTAATGGCTGCCCAAGAAGAGATGGAAAGTCATTACATTGTTTAAGTAGTAATAATGCTGTCATTATCAACTAAAGTTACAGATTATGCAACGGTGCTAGGTAATTAAAATGCAGATTTGAAACAACTGGGTTCCTTGAGATCAAACAGAAATGCTCAGTGGCAAGTACTCTGTCTCATTTATCTTGTCTCTAGAGAAGTGTTTCTCAACCATTAGCTTGCCTCTGAAATATCTAGACAGCTTGTTAGAGACAGCCAGGTCCTATCCCTGGAGTTTCTGGTACAGCACATGGGAAGGTTGGGGAGAAGGGTTGAGAATTTCCCTTTGTAATAGGTTCCCACGTGATGCTGATGCTGCAGATCTAGGGGACCAAAGTCCCTCGACTTCACAAAGTCACTTTCTAGAACAGTAGTTCTCAATGCTGACTACAGCTGGGAAAGCATTTTAAAAATACACTGTCCAAGTGCCACCTCCATGTACTGAATCGAAATTTCTGGTTCCGAGTTCAGGTACTGATATTTTTTAAAAGTTCCCCAGTAGAACCTGATGTGAAGATAGAACTTAGAACCATCATTCCAGAACTTAGCAAAGCCCCTAACAATAGTAGAGTTTAATAAATATTATTTCTAAAAGTGAAAGAATTAATGAACATATAAATTGTTCTTGCCCTCTGCAATAATATGACAACACAGATGCAATATAGCAACACATGAGCATTTATAAATTTGTACTAGATCTCTGCACAAAGTATAATGAATGTATTTTTTGATGACAGAGAATAATAATAAAATGAAAATTGCACATTATGAAAGCTGACACCATTAGTAAGCTATGACCATTTATTCTGTCTGGAAAGGCTTCGTGAAGGAATAAACTCCACATTCAAACACAGATTTAAATCTGGACTCTTCCATTAAATCTGGACTTTTCCTTCCATCTTTGGGAATGACTAACTTCTCTGAGCTTCATTTTCTCATTTGTAGAAATACGGACACTATCTAACTTGTACAGTTGCAGTGGGATTAAATGAGATGCCACATGAAGAAATGCAACCCCTGTTAGTGGCAGATATTATATTAGTATATAATATCTCTTTTCTCTCTCTTTCTCATGTTACTTAAATTGGAACAGAGAAAGTACAAAATTCAGAAAATAAGAGGAAATATGAGATCAGGAGTGAGTCATAATGGAAAAGGAAGGTGGTGACTAAGTGTACTCAGTAGAACCCAAGGATGCCATCTGATAGAACTGAGCATTTCTTAACTAATAGAAATGACAGGGAGGAAATCTAGGTGACAGTAGTTTTAAAACTGGGGGAGTTATACACCTATTTGTGAACCTGAAGAAAGACATGCTCCTTTTCTCAGGACAAAGCACACATGGAGACACACACACAATTTTGTGTACATTTTCAGGTGGTTCATGGCCTTTTCCTACAGGCTGGGTCCAAGGGCCCAGATTAAAGAGTTCTGCTCTAGAATTTTAAGTGAAGGGAAGGAGGAAGTGATAAAGCATGATTTGGTAAAACCTGGTTTAATCCTGTATGGAAAAAAATTTAGACATAAAGACAGCTTATCCAAGGTTAATTAAAGAGATATCACAAAAGCAAAGCACATGTGCATTTAAAAAATATTACTGGTGTATTTGTATGCACTGTCGGGGGAGAGTCAAGACAAGTAAAATCAGGAAGCAGAGATGACATCTGAATAAATCATTGTACGCAGGATGCTGATTTCTGCAGAAGAGTGCTCTTACAGGCATTTGACCCAAGCCTTGTCAAGTACGGCCAACTACAAGATGTTGAATGGCTGGTGGGTTGGCTATTTCTCAAGTGCCTTCCAAGCAGTGCTCTGAAAGAGATGTCATGTTTCTGCTCAAAAATGAAGTGATTAGAGGGGCTTGCCCCTTTGTTCCATGTTGGTCATTCCCACTAATTCTGGGGAAGTCTGAGCAGCTGAAAAATGTCATTTTGCCCAGAGAGTAAATATTGCAAGACTAATTTTTTTATTTGATGCACAGAGGAATGAGAAAAACACCACCACACACAGTAAAGCCACTGCTTCCTCTCAGCTGAATCAGCTATAAAATCAGGTCATGAATTAAAAAACTGGACCCATCTACTGATCTTGAATTTGCTTACAGAACCTCAAGTTTTCTCATTAGAAAAATAAAACCAGACAAACCCAGCCAAAACCTTTGATTAAATTCCTTAATTGTAACAAAAGTAAAATGTTTAAAAATTCTCCAAACCAAATCAGTTTTCATAGAATTTGATTTTCTTAATAAAATAGGATAAAATTTTGTGATAGGTCATAAGGATTATATTAGATTATACTCTCACTCAATTCCTGTTCATTTACATATGTGTGAAACTGTCTCAGAAGCGATTTAGGGAGCAAAACACAGACAAACAACAGACCTACTTTTGTTGATATATCTTTTCTGTCTAGCCAACTGTTCTGTCTATTTTCAGAAGCATCTTGTTTTTTAAGAAGGGTTGTTACTAAACTGTGTTGCAGCTATTGGAGCACAAGCAATAATGATGATAAAAAAAACTTGGTAACACGGAAAGGAGGTAACACCCACAAATCCGGGGATGGGCTCTGGGGGCTAAAAAAAACTTTTTCACAGAAC
Organism: Aethalodelphis obliquidens; assembly: GCF_003676395.1. Classification (NCBI taxonomy): domain Eukaryota; kingdom Metazoa; phylum Chordata; class Mammalia; order Artiodactyla; family Delphinidae; genus Aethalodelphis; species Aethalodelphis obliquidens. Next base: position 6,995,633 of record NW_020838000.1, read on the forward strand.
AGCTTGTCCGAAATGAGAGCACATGTTCCACTGTAACAAGACAGCATGTCACTGTACTGTACAGAAGAAGCAATTTAACCAATTTGGAAGCCAATCTTTTTTTAATCTAGAGAAACCCATCTCTAAAGGGATGTCCTAGAACAGTCTGTCTGCTTTTGCTTGATTTTTTTCCCCTAAATTTTGAAGGAAAAAGCATACACAAAATGAAGTAGAATCTAAATATACTGGATACACTGCCATCTGATAAAAACAAAAGATATCGTAAAATAATCCTGTCATCACCAAAATAGATTAGATGAATAAAACAGAGGAGATTTATGAAATAAATATCAATTTCAAAGACAGAATGACTCTTAATGACCACGCCCAGAAGAGCCTATAATTAAGCATGATAATTCAATCCATATACTTTTCATTGCATACTTAACCAGTATTTTGCTTTATTACATACTTTTAACTCTAAACAGGAGTTTCTTTTTATTTTAATCTAGGTTTCATACAGTAATATACTTACTTTTATGGTGCATATGTTTACATTCACAGTTTGTACAGGTGTGACCTGCTTTATACAATAGATGTGTTCCTGAAAAGTTTAGTTTATATTAGTATTTGGTAAATTAACAGATATTTTAGCTTTAATGAAAGGAATAGAAGCATGTTATTTAAGGAAAGCCTATGGGAGGGTGTGGCCAAGATGGCAGAATAGGAAGATCCTGAGATCACTTCCTTACACGGGCACACCAAAATGACAAATACTTACAGAGCAACTTTGATGCAAAAGTGTAGAAGACTAGAAGAAAAGATCTTCTTTAACTAAAGATGTAAAGAAGGAACCACAATGAGATGGGTAGGAGGGGTGGAGATGGGGTATAGTCAAGACCCATACCCACAGATGGGTGACCCACAAACGGGAGGATAATTACAATTTCAGAGGTTCTCCCCAAGGAGTGAAGGGTCAGAGTCCCACCTCAGGCTCCCCAGCCTGGGGATCCTGCACTGGGAAAATGAGCACCCAGAACATTTGGCTTTGAAGGACAGTGGGGCTTACTTTCAGGAAAGCCAGAGGGCTGTGGGAAATAGAGACTCCACTCTTAAAGGGCACGCACAAATTCTCACACATTCCAGGACCCAGTGCAGAAGCAGTCATTTGAAAGGAGTCTGGGTCAGACACCCTGCTGATCTTGGAGCTCACCCTGGGGTCAAAGATGTTGGAGGCAGACATTCTGGGGAGCTCGTTCTACCACAAGGACGCTGTTGCTGGCAAAGTACCACTTTGGGATCCTCCCTCTAGCTTATTAGTGTTGGGACCCAGCCCCAACCACCAGCCTGTCAACACCAGTACTGGGACACCTCAGGCCAAGCAACTAGGCTGGCAGGGACACAGTCTCACCTACCAGCAGGTTGGCTGCCTTAAGACCCCTTGAGCCTGCAACCACTCTGGGACCTGGCCCCACCCATCAGTAGCCAGCAACCTCCACAAAAGGCAACCAACCAGACTGAGGGCCAGCCACACCTACCAGACCACCCACAGTAGTGAGCCTGCCAGAAGAAAAGGACTCACACAACCCATACAGGGGCACCCCAAGAGCATATAGCTCTGGTGACCAGAGGGGAATGTGCTGCTGAGATGCATAGGACATTTCCTGCCAAAGGCCACCTCCCCAAGGCCAGGAAAAGTAACCAACCTACCAAATACATAGAAATAAAAACAGCAAATTAGGCAAAATGAGACAAAAGAGGAATATGTTCCAAATGAAGGAACAAGATAAAACATCAGAAGAACTAAGTGAGACAAGGAGTCTACCTGATGAAGAGCTGAAGGTAATAATTATTAAGATGTTCAAAGAACGTGGGAGAAAATTGGATGAACAGAGTGAGAAGTTAGAAGTTCATAATAAAGAGTTAGAAAATATAAAGAAGAACCAAACAGATGAAGAATAACATAATTGAAAGAAAAAATACACTAGAAGGAATCAATAGCAGATTAAATGATACAAAGGAATGGATCAGAAAGCTGGAAGACAGAGTAGTGGAAATCACTGAAACAGAAGAGAAAACAAGAAAAAAAAAAAGAATGAAAGAAAGTGGACAGTTTAAGAGACATCTGGGGCAACATCAAGAACACTAACATTTGCATTGTAGGGGTCCCAGAAGGAAAAGAGAGAGAGAAAAAGGCAGAAAACATACTTGAAGTCATAATAGCTGAAAACTACCCTAACCTGGGAAAGTAAATCCAGTTCCAGGAAGAATAGAGAGTCCCAAACAGGACCAACCCAAAGAGGACCACACCATAGCACACTGCAATTAAAATGGCAAAAATTAAAGATAAAGAGTGAATATTAAAAGAATTAATTAAAAGAAGCAACTGTTAAATACAAGGGAACTCCCATAATACAATCAGCTGATTTTTCAGCAGAAACTGCAGGCTAGAAAGGTGTGGCATGCTATATTTAAAGTGATGAAAGGGAAAAATCCACAATCAAAAAAACTCTACCCCACAAGCTTTCATTCAGATTTGATGGCAAGATAAAGAGTTTTATGACAAACAAAAGCTAAAAGAGTTCAGCACCACCAAACCAGCTTTGTAAGAAATATTAAAAGGACCTCTCTAAGAAAAAAAGAAAAGGCCACAGCTAGAAATATGAAAATTATGAGGAAAATCTCACTGGTAAAGGCAAATATAAAATAAAGGTAAAAAAATCAACCATGCATGAAGCTAGTAGGAAGGTTAAAAACAAAGGTACTAAAAGTCATCTATATCTAAAATAAGTAGCAAAGGATACACAAAACAAAAAGATACAAAATATGATGTCAAAAATTATAAACATGGAGGTGGGGAGTAAATGTAGGTTGTCAAAATGCTTTTAAATTAAGAGATCACTATTATTAAAATAATCATGTATATACACAGGGTGTTACATATGAACTTTATGGTAACCACAAGCTAAAAGTCTATAATGGATACATTCACAAAAAAGAGAAAGTAATCCGAACATAACACAAGATGCAGTCAACAAATCACAAGGAAAGAGAGCAAAAGAAGAAACAAGGAACAAAAAAGAGCTACAAAAACAACTGCAAACAATTAAAAAAATGACAAGAACGTAAATATCAACAATTATTTTATATGTGAATGGACTAAATCTTCCAATCACAAGACATAGAGTGGCTGAATGGATACAAAACAAGACCCATGTATATGCTGTATACAAGAGACTCATTTCAGATTTAAAGACACACACAGACTGAAAGTGAGAGGATGGAAAAAGGTATTCCTTGCAAATGGAAATGAAAAGAAACCCAGGATAGCAATATTTATATCAGACACAATAGACTTTAAAACAAAGACTGTAGTAAGAGACAAAGAAGGACACTGCATAATGATCAAGGGCTCAATGCAAGAAGATATAACAATTATAAACATATATGTATCCAACATCAGAGCACCTAAATACATAACGCAAATATTAACAGACTTAAAAGGAGAAATTGACAGTAATACACTGATAGTAGGGGACTTTAACACTCAACTTACATTGAAGGAGAGATTATCCAGAAAGAAAATCAATAAGAAAACATTGGCCTTAAATGACACATTAGACCAGATGCAATTAATATGTATATACAGAATATTCTATCCTAAATTAGCAGAATACACATTCCTTTCAAGTACACATAGACCATTCTCCAGGATAGATTACATGCTAGGCCACAAAACAAGTCTCTGTAAACTTAAGAAAATTGAAATCATATCAAGCACCTTTTCTAACCAAAACGTTATGAGACTAGAAATTAACTACAAGAAAAAAAAATGTAAAAGACATAAGCACATGGAAGCTAAACAATAAGCTACTACACAATCAATGGATTACTGCAGATCAAATCAGAAAAAAAACACACCCGGAGACAAATGAAAATGAAAACACAGCTATCCAAAATCTGTGGGATGCAGCAAAAGCAGTTCTAAGAGGGAAGTTTATAGTGATACAAGCTCACCTCAGGAAGCAAGAAAAATCTCAGATAAACAATCTAGCCTTACAATGAAAGGAACTAAAAAAAAAACAACAGAACCCAAAGTTAGTGTTAATAGAAGGAAAGAAATCATAAAGATTAGAGCAGAAATGAATGAAACAGAGATGAAGAAAACAACAGAAAAGATCAATGAAAATAAGAGCTGGTCTTTGAAAAGATAAACAAAATTGATAAATCTTTAGCCAGACTTATCAAGAAAAAAAGAGAGGGTCAAATCAATAAAATCAGAAATGAAAAAGGAGAAGTTACAACTGACACCACAGAAATATAAAAGATCATAAGAGATTACTATGAACAATTATACACTAATAAAATGGACAACTTAGAAGAAATGGACAAATTCCTAGAAATGTACACTCTCCCAAGACCGAACCAGGAAGAAATAAAAAATATGAACAGGCGCTTCCCTGGTGGTGCAGTGGTTGGGGGTCCGCCTGCTGATGCAGGGGACACGGGTTCGTGCCCCAGTCCGGGAGGGTCCCACATGCCACAGAGCGGCTGCGCCCGTGAGCCATGGCCGCTGAGCCTGTGCGTCTGGAGCCTGTGCTCCGCAATGGGAGAGACCACAACAGTGAGAGGCCCTAGCACCACAAAAAAAAAAAAAAAAACCAACAAAAAAAGAACAACCTACCAGTAATGAATCAGTAATTTAAAAACTCCCAACAAACTAAATTCCAGATGTCTTTACAGGTGAATTCTGCCAAACATTTAGAGAAGAGTTTACATCTATCCTTCTCAAATGATTCCAAAAAACTTCAGAAGAAACACTTCTGAGCTCATTCTATAAGGCAAGCATTACTCTCATAACAAATTCAGACAAAGATATCACAAAAAAAGAAAATTACTGGCCAATATCACTGATAACATAGATGCAAAATTCCTCAACAAAATATTAGCAAAAAGAATTCACCAATGTATCACAGGATCATACCCCATGATCAGCTGGGATTTACCCAGGGATGCAAGGATGGTTCAATATCTGCAAATCAACCAATGTGATACATCACATTAACAAACTGAAGAATAAAAATCATATGATCATCTCAATAGATGCAGAAAAAGCTTTTGACAAAATTCAACAACGATTTATGATGAAAACACTCAACAGAGTGAGTTTAGAGGGAAAGTACCTCTACATAATTAAGGCCATATATGATATGTCCACAGCTAACCTCATACTCAGTGGTGAAAAATTGAAAGCTTTTCTTCTAAGATCAGGAACAAGACAAGATGCCCACTCTTGTCACTTTTATTCAACATAATATTGGAAGTCCTAGCCACAGCAATCAGACAAGAAAAAGAAATAAAAAGAATCCAAATTGGAAAGGAAGAAGTAAAACTCACTGCTTGCAGATGATATGATACTATATATAGAAAGCCCTTAAAGCCCAAAAAGCTATTAGAAATAATAAATGAATTCCGTAAAGTTGCAGGATACAAAATTAACATACAGAAATCTGTTGCATTTCTAAACATTAACAACAAGCTATCAGAAAGAGAAATTAATAAAGCAATACCATTTATAATTGAATCAAAAAGAATAAAATACCTAGGCATAAATCTAACTAAGGAGGTAAAAGACCTGTGTTCAGAAAACTATAAAACCCTGATTAAAGAAATTAAAGATGATTCAAACAGATGAAAGATATACCATGTTCATGGATTGGAAGAATTAATATTGTTAAAATGACTATATTACCCAAGGCCATCTACAGATTGAATACAATACAATGGCATTTTTTAGAGAACTAGAATAATTCTAAAATTTATATGGAAGCACAAAAGATCCCAAATAGCCAAAACAACTTAGAGGAAAAAAAAAAGTGGGAGGTATCATGCTCCCTGATTTCAAACTATATGTCAAAGCTACAGTAATCAAAACAGTATGGTACTAGCACACAAATACACATATAGATCAATGGAACTAAATAGACAGCCCAGAAAATGAACCCACACTTATGTGGACATTTATTCTATTCCAAAGTGGGGCAAGAATATATAATGGGGAAAAAAGAATCTCTTCAATAAATAGTGTTGTGAAAACTGGATGGCTACATTCAAAAGAATCAAACTGGACTACTCTCTCACACCATGCACAAAAATAAATTCAAAATTGATTAAATATAAGACCTGAAACCACATATCTCCTAGAAGAAAATATAGTCAGTAAGCTCTTTGACATCAGTCTTAGTAATATTTTTTTTTTTTTGGCTACATCTCTTCACGCAAGGGAAACAAAACCAAAAATAAACAAATGGGACTACATCAAACTAAAAAGTTTTTTCACAGTGAAGGAAACTATCAACAAAATGGAAAGGCCATTTACTGAATGGGAGAAGATATTTGTAAGTGATATTTTCAAGAAGAGGTTAATATCCAAAATATACAAAGAACAAATACAACTCAACATCAAAAAAAAGATCAGATTAAAAAATGGGCAGAGGATATGAACAGCTCCAAAGAAGACATACAGATGGCCAACAGGCATAGGAAAAGATGCTCAACATCACTAATCATCAGGGAAATGCGAATCAAAACTACAATGAGGCATCATCTCACATCTGTCAGAATGTCTATCATCAAAAAGAAAAGAAACAAGAAGTGTTGGTGAGGATGTGGAGAAAAGGGAAACCTCATGCACTTTTGGTGGGAAGATAAATGGAAAACAGCATGGACGTTCCTCAAAAAATTAAAAACAGAACTACTAAATGTTTCAGCAATTCCACTCCTGGGTTTTTATCCAAAGAAAACAAAAACTCTAAAACTATATATGCACCTCTCTTTATTGCAGCATTATTTACAATAGCCAAGATATGGAAGCATCTTAAGTGCCCATTAATAGGTGAGGGGATAAAGAATATGTGGCACGTGCACACACACACAATGGAATGTTAGCCATAAAAAATGAAATCTTGCCACATATGACAACATGAATGGACTTAGAGTATATTATACTAAGTGAAATAAGTCAGTCAGAGAAAAACAAATATTACATGATTTCACTTACATATGGAATTTAAAAATCAAAACAAATTAACAAACATAACAGAAACAGAGTTCTATATGGAGAGAACAGGTGGTTGCCAGAGGGAAGCAGGGTGGGGGGAAGAAAGAAATATATGAGGGAGATTAAGAGGTACAAACTTCCCATTGCAAAATAAATGTCACAGGTATGAAATGTACAGTGTGGGGAATATAGTCAATAACTGTGTAACACCTTTGTACGGTGACATACCATAACTAGACTTATTGTAGAGGTCATTTTGAAATGCATAGAAATATTGAATAACTATTTTGTGTAACAGGAACTAATATAGGTCAATTATATTTCAAAAACAAACAAACAAACTCACAGGAAAAGAGATCAGATTGTGGTTACCAGGGGTGGAGGGTGGTGGGTGGAATTGGATAAAGGCAGTCAAAAGGCACAAACTTCCAGTTATAAGACAAATAAGTACTAGGGATTTAATGTACAACATGATTAATATGATTGACACTGCTGTATGTTATATATGAAAATTGTTAAGAGAGTAAATACTAGTGTTCTCATCACAAGGAAAATTATTTTTTCTATTTCTTTAATTTCATATCTATTTGAGATGATGAATGTTCATTCATTAAAGTTACTGTGATAATCATTTCACGATGCATGAAAGTCAAATCATCATGCTATATACCCTAAACTTGTACAGTGCTGTATGTTAATTACATCTCAATAAAACTGGAAGAAAAAAGGAAAGCCTATAGTGAATCTCTTTAGTGTTATAAAACACTTCAGTAATATGAAAAACCATCCAGTAGAACATGAGCTTATGAAATCAAATTTATATTTGTGTGTAAAGATGAGTTTATATGGCTAGAGAAAAGAGAGAAAGGATTAGCACATGTATCATAACATCTATAATTCAAAATGGTGTTTTACTTAATTTGGTATGAATGAACCCTGTTGTAATGGGGTTTAGCTAGAAACTAGAATGGAGCCCATGTTAGGGGTTTCCTTTTATAAGCTGACACAGAGTTAATACTTTATTGAGTGCTTCTATCTTATTTATATGCACTAACCCTATAGAATAGGTACAATTATCATCCATCATTTGATTCATTATTTCATTAATCATTACAACAACTTAGAAATTATTATCCCCATTTTTTTTTTTTTTTTTTTTTTTTTTTGCGTTACGCGGGCCTCTCAGTTTTGGCCTCTCCCGTTGCGGAGCACAGGCTCCGGACGCACAGGCTCAGCGGCCATGGCTCACGGGCCCAGCCACTCCGCGGCATGCGGGATATTCCCGGACCGGGGCACGAACCCGTGTCCCCTGCATCAGCAGGCGGACTCTCAACCACTGCGCCACCAGGGAAGCCCTATTATCCCCATTTTTAAAGATGAGAAAACTAAGGCTCAGAGAGATTAAATGCGTGTTCAAGATGGCAGAGTCAGGATTTTAATCCAGATCTGTGTGCTTTGACAGCCCAGATTCGATGTCCGCTGTGCCATAATGCTTCACATGCTATATGTACAGACCCAACGGCACTGGTGTTGCAGCATGGTGAATGCCTTTACAAGCAAGTTGCCATTTATATTATGCTATATATATATATACGTGGTGGAGAAAGAAGCCGTCTTAGCTAAGGCTCTCTGGAAGCAGAGAAGCCTTTAAGTGTAAGTAATCTAAGTGTTGGGTCCAGTACTATAAATATCCTTAGGAGATAATAAGGAAGGAACACAGAGAAAGGAAGCAGCCAATGAAGCAAGCCTAATCCAGAAAGCTACCACTACCGGCAACTGGCGCTTAATCCTATTGGAAAACGCTGGGACCAGTGCAGAACAAACCCTTGTTAGAGCAGGGGAAGATTTGCACCATCTCTCAGGCGTCGTTGATTGGGGACTGCTCATAGGGAGCACTAATTCCCCACAGTGCCATGCCCGCTATCAGAGGAGCCTTCCACAGCTTGGGACACTGCCTCAGGCAAATCGATCAGACCCTAAGGATGAGACTCAGACAGATTTAGGGGACATGGTGGAGTACCAACAACATTCGCAACAGCAGCCAACCTCAACTCAAGGCCAAGTATAATATTGGACTAGGCATTTTCTTTCATATAACATCATTTTCACCCAACTCTCAAGATAACTCTGCTTTTTTTTTTTTTTTAAACTGATGGAGACCCAACAGAGAATTTGAGCGATTTTCTCTTCTTTTGTTAGGAACTGTTATAACTGACAGGTAAATTCATCACTCTCTAACTTAAACATCCATGTCTTCCTGCTATATGACACTGCTTATGAAGAGGTAATCATTTAAAATTATCATTTAATTGTGCTTATTGAAACCATTACTATATAAGTTTGCATTTCCAGTGTCCACTTCTGCTTAGAGGGGGGAAATGTGTCCCAAAATAAATAAAAAATCTCAGAGAAAATAGAAGATTTATCCAAACGTAATTCACAGTGTAGACATGGAATAACGTGGTATTTAGACCCTGAATATTATTGGGCTGGCTAAAAAGTTCATTCGGGTTTTTCTGTACCGTCTTATGGGAATACCCCAGTGACCTTTTTGGTTAACCCAATACTTTAAAAGTGATCAAGAAGTTCCTAATGTAAATTCCAAGCATAGAAAATACTATAGTTAACATTTGCTTCCCCTCACCCCATAACTCTGATAACCTACTTAATCTTCTTGGACATCATTAGGTTGAGAGGTGGAAGATCACTGTGATTCTTGTGAGTGATAAGGCAGCAAGTGGCTGGCTGGGAGAGGCAAAGCAGAGGGAGACAATGATGGCTATGGGCCACAACATGAGAACTTCTTTGACCTCTTCAGTCTTCTTGGCAAGGGGCTGAAATGTGGGACTGCTCAGTTGCACAGGTGACTGACAACTATCAGGAGAAATGTCAGAAGTTTGAGTGTGTCTGTGTGTTTATGTGTGTGTATGGGGAGTGTGCGGCAATTGAGACCCAACACAACTGTGAGATACTGTATTTGCTGCTATAGATACTCAAAAAGAGTTGTTCACCCCAAACAAAATATCAAAGAAAAGCTTGAGATTTCAACTCCATTGTCTCAAAATATCTACACCTACAGCATTGATAACATCATTGATAAGAAACATACTTGTCTCCATTCTTCAAGGTTCATCCAGTGCCTGCCACCATAATTTTTTGTTTTGTTTTTTGGTTTAAAGAACATTTTTTACTTTGGGATAATTTTAGCTTAACACAAAAGTTGCAAAGAATACAGAGAACCCCTGTACACTCTTCACCCAGTTTCACCTATTGTTAATATCTTACATAACAGTGGTACACAATTTGTCAAAATTATGAAATTAACATTGTACATTACTACTAACTAGACTACGGACTGTCTACATTTTAACTGAAGAAACAGAGTCAAGGAGAAATTCAGAGACTTAGCTTCCAAAACTCACTCTCGACCTTCCACCTTGTCCCCGTTTTAGAGGATGTGACTGAGGACAAGACTAGAGGAGCACAGGCTGTAGTGGTATTTGATACTGATTCATTGATTCCACTAAGGAGGAGGTCCCAATTTGAAGAGAAACTTCATTCCTTGGAATTCCCACGAATCTCACACTTTGGTTCTCACAAACTAAGAGGAGACTTACATTTCTGAAGTGGTACAATCTACCTTTGAGGCAAAAGTCTGAAACAAAAAGGATTAATCACAGAATAGTAGAGACTGGACTTTGAGTCAGGAAATGAGTCTCCTAATCTTGGTCTTGCCTCTAATTACATGTATGATCCTTTATACATCAGTTAGCCTTTCTGGTCTTACACTTTTCAACTTGTGTATGAAGTGACTGGATTGAGTAATCTCTAGGTTCTTTTTCAGGTCTAAGATTTTATGAAATAAGATCCTGTAATGTTTTTTCACAAATGGGTGAATTTTTTAAAGAAAAATGCTTCTGTAATAACCCATGATTTTGTGACTTTCTCTTTTATTTGTTTTTAATTATTTGAATGATGACCCACTGGCAAATATTGATGGGATAAGGATGCAAGTTTTTCACACTTTGATGCATGTATCATTTCCGCTCTATTTCCACTGCTGAACAATTCTTCAGAGCAAGAAATGTTAGATGCGATTAGTACTGTCAAGAAAAAAATGTACCATTTGTGTTAAAATCAGCCCAGAGTTGGCCAATTCTCTGAAGTCTACTTACATTTGAAGTTCCTATTATAGAAACTTCCTAAATATTGATAACCAAGATATAGCATTTCACTTAAGCAATGATTAATTGAAATATTATACACTATTGCAAACTGCAAAAATAAGCTGTCATCACATACATCAAAAAACCAAAACCAAACAAAAACACCTTAGAAAGAATGCAAAATGTGAAACAATCCAAAACTACAGTTGAGCAGCTACTGTAGAGTTTTCTAATCAATCCTAAGAAGAGGCAGAACAAACCACCTGATTCCAGCCAACTGGGGCACTTCCAAATGTCTCTCAAATTTAGTGCTAAAAATAAAGGAAAATCGAACATAGATTGGGCTCATTTCTAAGTAAGCAGAACATAAACGATAAACTATTTGCACTTAACCTTCCTACCTAAAATGCTCATACAACTCACAATGCTTTCAGATCTGTGCCTCCGTGTGGGCATTTTTTCCTGAGTAATTGCCCTGGTGTTTCTCATGGATTAATGAGTTTGTGGGACATATATTCATGGCTGAGCTCGGTGTATCATGTACAAGTTGTCGCTAAGAAAGTTCTAATCCAAAACACTCGTCACTTGCACCTACATCAGGACAAAAACCTGTTTCAGGAAGATAATTTAGGATAAAGGTAATTGAATCCAGCCAAATTATTTTATTTTATTTTTATTATCTGCCCCCAATTTCCTTTCTGTTCTCTCTTTTGTCTCAAAGGTTCAGAGTTGGTGCAAATCTAGGGAAGAAAAATGAATTGACACATCCACGTCCACAGACCATTTCTCAGTTGTTTTTAGTACTTGCCTGACAGTCATTTAAGTTAGAAACATAGGGTTTTGGCATCGACTGAAGAGGAATCTCAAATTTCTCTGGTTTAAAGAACTTCAAACTAAAATCCTGATTACATTTCTTCCAAATACATTAGAGGGAGATACATTTTCTAACATCTCAATGATAAAAGTAACTCTAAGATAAATTAGACCACATAATATGTTGGAATGTTTTACTCAAATAGCCCATTAAAGAGTCCTCTGGATTTTATTTATCTTTACTTGGTATTGAAACCGTTCTGAAGGCATGTTCCTCAAGTTTCTAGGAAATGTCCGAGTCTCAAAATGAAACACCAACTTTGAGGTGTCAGCCTTTGTTCTCCTTTAAAAGAGCTGATTCTGCAGCTCGGTGCTTTGTGACCACCTAGAGGGGTGGGATAGGGAGGGTGGGAGGAAGGGAGACGCAAGAGGAAAGAGATATGGGAACATATGTATATGTATAGCTGATTCACTTTGTTATAAAGCAGAAATTAACACACCACTGTAAAGCAATTATACTCCAATAAAGATGTAAAATAAAAAAAATAAAAATAAAAGAGAAAAAAAATTTTTTTCTAAAATCAAAAAAAAAGAGTTGATTCTGAGTCATATCTAGCAATGCATTTAAAAACATGTAACTAACTTTGTTTGATGGCTTGTTGGGTTGTGAAGCACAATAAGTAGTGGGAGTTTGTGTGACCATTCCAAAATAAGTTTTTAGTCAGTGGGTGGCGGAGTGACTGGACTTGAAATAAACAGGGCAATGGGGTTATGTCAGAGATCGAAAGGGTGGCATGGGAATTTTTAAAAATGAGAAGTAGACAGAGTACAGAGAGGCAACACATAAAGGGGCCAGAAGCACAGACAGAACACAGAAAAGAAACATGACTACAGAGAAGGGTGTCAGCCCAGGCAGCGCAGGAAAGCTTGAAAACCCAGAAGGCAAGCAACGCGGCATCCAGAAATGCATAGGAAACTTGTCTTGGAATTACATTGCCTGACCTTGTTGTACCTTAGTTCTGCCACTTAATCATTATGTAAAGTTGGGTAAGAGTCTTATCCTCTTTGTGCCTTAGTTTGTTCCTTTCTAAAATGGAGAACGTGGCAGTAACTTACCTCACAAGCTGTTGTAAGGTTAACTCACCCAATTCACATCCAGTGCCTAGCAGAGAGCGGCATAACACAGAGCAAGCTTAGATTAAAAAGCTATTTTTTCAAAGGAATGAAGGTTTTCTGTCTTACGGAAAATAACGGAGACCTTTAAAATCCTTCATTATTGAAAACATGTGTAAAATATGAATCCAGAATCCTATTTCCATAAGTGGAAAATAATGAATACAATAGTAGATATAAAGGACACAATCATAGCCTTCTTGGATATCAAGGCTCTTGCATCATTCATAATTACAAATGCTACTTTCCATGATGAGATACGATACTGAAGACATGAAATGGGTAGGATATGGGCTCGTATTTCAGAATACTTCCTGGCTTCCAATTGCTTTGCTGTTACCTCACTGATTATGGTAAAAATAGTGGTAGTAAGTTGTAATATTTTTATTTGTGCACTTGTGGTTGGAGACCACACATTGATCATCCAATGTGAATATATTCAGTGTGCTGAATACATATATTTAATATATAATGTTTATATATTAAAACATAAATATGCTTTAATATTTATATATCCTTTAATTTAATCCTGTATTGTATAATTTAATTTCTTACAACTCTAACAGCTAAGTATTACTATATGAAATGTTGATATTAAAATATTGGTACTAAAAAAGGTTAAAGTAAAACATGACCAAGAGCGGACATCTGTTAAGGAGAAAGACTAGGTTTTTTTGTTTGTTTGTTTTGGTTTTTTTTGCGGCACAGGGGCCTCTCACTGTTGTGGCCTCTCCCGTTGCGGAGCACAGGCTCCAGACGCGCAGGCTCAGCGGCCATGGCTCACGGGCCCAGCCGCTCCGCGGCATGTGGGATCTTCCCGGACCGGGACACGAACCCGCGTCCCCTGCATCGGCAGATGGACTCTCAACCACTGCGCCACCAGGGAAGCCCAACACTTCCTGATTTCTGAATGCTCTGTTCCCAGCCAGGTCGACATTTAGATCAGTTCCCTTTGCTTTAACCTCCACCACTGCTGAAGAGAGGCTTTTCTTGAACCAGGAGACTAAAATGTTACCTTCATTGCTTCTACCTGTCCCATAGTCTCTAAATAGCTTCTAATTAGTTAATTAACTAATTCACTCAATTAGCAAATAGTTAGTGACAACATATAATGCTTGAGATGCTGTGTATTATATAAAGATAAGGGAGATGAGGTCTTCATTATGGGGCAGTCTATTGGGGGAAACCCTAATACAAGTATAAGGTGGACCAAACTAAGTGCTCCTTGCTAGAGCAATCAGAAAGGGTTTAAAGGAGGGTAGGAGTATTTAAGTTGTACTGTAAGAATGAGTAAGATTTGGAATAACAGAGATGGAGTAACGTACATCTTGGGAAGCTGAACGCACATGAATAAAGGCACTAGGCCAGTATAATACAATGCATGTATGGGGAAAGGGAAATCATGCAATTTGGCTAAAGTGAAAGGTGTGGGATGGAATGTCACGTAAAGTATGTCTAACCTACACGTTTCCAAACTTAAATATTTTCCTTTTCTTTCAAGGTATCAAAGATCAACCACCACAAGAAAAGTTGGGTTTAAACTGTGATATCAAGGCTCATATTCGATGAGCCTTGATACTTCCTGGCAAGAATGTTAAACCTTTGGATAAATTAACAGGAAAAATTGTCAAATCATTCTCCATGTGTGTGTGTATGCTCACGTGTGTGTGTGTATGCGCACGTGTGTGTGTGTAACAGAGAAATCACAAATAACTGGGGGGTGGATTTAGTTTAATTCTTCATAGAGTCAAGGGGAATTTGTTCAACTTTGCTTTGAGAATCTGATAATGCAAAAAGATAATGCCCATTTTTAATTTTAGAAATAATTTGTAAAGAAATGATAAAACAAATCGTACTGAGGCTTTGAGAAACTCCTGGAGAAACCTTTTGGGATTCATCTGAGGGTCATTCAGTCTGGCTACAAAGTCCAATAAACGTAGAAGCATGACAGACACTTTTCAGTCTTCTGAGAGGCTCATACTGAAGATTTCAGTTTGATGACATTGAACTCTTATGCTGGTATCTAGATAATTATTTGTAATCATTATGAATCATCATCACTATGATGCAACTTATAAACATCTTAAAGGATCTTTCAGGATATTCCAAATTGTCTCACCTGCAGTGAGACAATTTAGGGGTATTTTTATCTTGTCTCACTTTTCAGTAATCCAAGTAATCAATTTTTCATTTCCATTGCTGAAACAGATCAATTCCTTAGCTCTCTGCTCCTTTATCCCCCCCACTGGCTTACCGCACTTTAACCACATTGATTACCTGCTGTAGCTCCCGCTAGACTGGCATCTTGGTGAGAGTAGAGATTATGGTCTCTCTAACACACCTGATTCCTAAGCCTAACTTGGAATTCAAGGTGTGGCACCTAATATGTACTCAGTACCTGTTTGTTAAGTGAAAAAGCGTATCATTCTAAATCATAGAGGCCACAGAATAGATACTCTTGCCATGTATATAAAACAGGCTTTGGGTTTGCAGAACGGCTTGGACTGCAGCCCCATCATTACTTAATAATGTGATTTCAGGTGAGCTAGCCTTCTAAGTTCCAGCTTCTTCAACTAAAAAATGGAAATAAAAATGTCTCCTTGTCTGTTGTGATGACTGAAGAAGATAATTTTGCAAAACATCTGGCATGGTTCCTGGAGTGTGATTACCTGCTTAAAATGTTGGTTCCTTTTTACTTCTTCTATCACTTTTTCACAAATAACTATATTACTCAAAAATAAGTTAGCTTTCTAAATTCGAAGTTGAGTTGACAACTAATTTTCGTCATCTATCATGGATATAACTAAAAATGGACATATGCCAGTGGGGAAATTTGAGCATTCAAATAAAGTGATCCATAAATGTAGACAGAGAATAAAATATATTGAATATCTCAAAGGCTTCATCATCACTTAGCTAAACCATTTGTTTCCTGATTCCACTGCAGTGTCGACTAATTTGAAGGAGGATATATTTTGACCCAGTGTTTTGATTGCTATGACCTTTGACCCCCATCCCCATCTAGATACCATGATTTGGTTTATCTCATGCTCTTTGCTCCTTGTTCAAAGAAATAAAAACAAATTTTAATTATTTTATCCAACAAATAAATATGATTAGTAGAAATGAGACAAATACAGTTGACAATGTTTAAAACAGAGCAAGTTGAAATTGGTTAGTTTCCAAAACAAAAAACAAAACAAAACAAAAATGACCTGATTGAAAATAAACATTCCTTAGGAAAACTGAATATAGCAAACATTGATTGGGGGAAAATTAGACATAGTAGAAATAATGAATAAATAACAAAATTTGCAATAGCTAAAACTGTACAGAGTCAAATTTGTTATTCATCAAAAAATGACTGAAGAATAAAATCTTCTTGAAAAAAATTAGTTCTCAATTTGCAACTTAAATTGAGAAGACTGGACTTGATAGAAATGTTGTCACAAAAGAAAACTCATCCTATCTGATGTGGAATTTTAAAAAAATGATTGATGAATTAAATCTCTGGTGTAAAGTTTATGTATAAAATAACTGGATAAAAATAATTCCAATACAATAAAAAGAAAATGGAAGAAAACTGTTTAACCCTGCTGTATAGGTATTTGATTAAAAAATTAAATTAGTATGATGAAGTTCTAGCAAATTCATCTAGCCCTCTAGATGAGAAATCAGAAATGATGCTATCATTCTAACGGTAACGTCTGTATCCACTATACAATGGAAATGTCCTTAGGGGTCAAGAGAGTGAGCACAGAACATTCACAGGATTTACGTAGGATGTTCAAAATGTTAGGATCAATATAGCTTGTATTCATCAAAATCAGTTCAGTATTTGGTCGGATAAAGATTTTTAAATTGTCTGATATCTTTGAATGTAATTGTTGACAAAGAAAATAGAGTATTTTATTAAAATAATTCCATTAAACTTGCCATCCAAAGAAGGAAACTTTCCCTTCTAAAGAATGAAAAATATTTAATTCACTAATTTAAAATAATGTCAAATCTATTTTTAAACTTGGCAGTGGCAATGAATTTCTGTCCTCTCTCTCTCTACCTCTTTCTCTCTCCCCCTCTCTCACCACACTCAGTACAGCCATGATATCTGTAAAGAATGACCGCCATAACATGACTTGCTTACACCGTTTGCCTAGCATGTTCTCAACAGAGAAATCACAGAGAGTCACATACCCTCACTTGTCAACAAAAAAATACTGGATTATTCATTTAAGAATATCTAACCCTTCAGAATCCTATTACACATAGTATTATTTTTTGGATTTTTGCAGATACATTTGCATTGCTATGAATAAACGTTTTTGTATGAAACACATAAAACACTGTATTTGAAGACCAGAATCATGTATGTTCACTTATGACAGACTCTTAATGCAACTCAGGTGCTGACTGACTCTTTGGAATTGTTTTGTTGGTGACTCTCAAGTGGATCAGAAAGAGTCACTACATATCTCAAAATATACCATTTAGCCACAGAATACCTTTGCAACCTGTGAACCTAAACCAGTATATTTTAAAAATTAATGGAATTAGCTAGCACTACAGCATGATTTTATGGGCAGATGATAAAATTAGAAACACCGCCCGCCCTCCTTCTCTGCATCACATTCAAAAAACTCAATCTTGACAAAATTCCATTTCAGCCTAGAAAGATGGCTAAAAATAAGCCCGTCATCCCTGACCACCTGACCATCGGCAGCAGCTTTTCAGTAAGGACCGCAGGCAATTTCTCAGAAACTCAGAACCAAGAACCATTCAAGATAGAGAGGATTTATGAAGACCCTCTTTTTAAAAATGGTGGATTTGTATCTTGCTGTATTTGTTCTGTAAATAAAGTTACATATAATTTCTTGGGAACAAAATCAGCTGCTGTAGTCATGATTTTAGTAAAACACCACATATCGGCAATAGCAATGATGATGGTTACATCAATAGCAACTGTAGTAGTGGTAGCAGTAAAATTAACATGTACTGAAGACTTAGTAACCACTTTACATTATTTAATCCTTATAACACCTGATGAAGCAGCTAATTCTGTCTCTAGTTTATAGATGAGGAGACTGTGCCTTAGACAGGTAAGTAACACAAACAAAACTGACACAGGTGGACTTCCCTGGCAGTCCAGTGGTTAACACTCCGTGCTTCCCCTGCACGGGGCACGGGTTCCATCCCTGGTCAGGAGAGCTCTGGATGCCATGTAGTGCAGTCAAAGAAAACAAAACAAACAAAAAACTGACTCAGGTAATAAGCGGAGGAGCCAGGCTGTGAAATGAATCTAGAACTCACATTCGTAAAAACTGTCATATGAGATCAGTATATATCTATACTGATATATATATATCTATACTGATATCTATATCTATATCTATATCTCTATATATCTATATATATATAGGTTCACAGGGGGATGTCAAGCCAAAGGTTCATTTTCAATACCCTCAGAAGAGAAAATGGGTATAGAGTTCGAAAGCTACATAAAGTTAGGTGACATTAGCTTTCATTTGTCTTTAATATTTCAATTGACTGAGTCTTCCGATATCCAATTTCTGTCAGTCTATTTAATGTTGGTGTAGAGGATGGTGGCGTGAACAAATACACCAAGATACAAATCCACCGTTTTTAAAAAGAGGGTCTTCATAAATCATCTCTATCTTGAATGGGGTTCCTGGATCTGAGTTTCTGAGAAACTAAAATTGGGTTTTTGTCTCTGTCTTTCCTGACGAATCTCAATGGAAAAAAAAAAATCAAGACTCTGATGTCCAAGTAAAGGACATGTTACCAAGGAGATTTTGGCAATAGTCTCCAATAGACTACAAAACATTTTAATTATTTCTTCTGTTTGTAGCGAGTTGGAGAAACTCTAAATAAAAAACACATGCCCACACATACACATATGACAAGAAAGGAGAGAAAAGAGGTCTTGAAGTTTTCAACACCAGATATCTAATTAGTTTAGATAAACTGTGTAATTATCTTCTATTTCTTATCATGTATCCACGAGTTATGTCCATGCTTGTTAAAATCTCAAATGGGGAAAGTGTTCCAGTGGAAATTCTTTATAAATTCAATCCCCTTTATAAAAATATTCACACAATTAGGGTAACAGAGCAAAACTTTTCATTAGTTCAAGTCTGTAGATTGTAAGACCAATTTTAACATATACTCACTACTATATATAAAATAGATAACCAGCAAGGACCTACTGTACAGCACAGGGAACTGTACTCAATATCTTGTAATTACCTATAATGGAAGAGAATGTATTGATAATAAAAGAATATATATATATATATATATATATATATATATAACTGAATCACTTTGCTGTACACCTGAAATCAACACAACATTTAAATCAACTATATTTCAATACATTTTTTTTTAATTAAAAAAGAAAATGAGTATCCCTTTTCACGAGAATGTTCAGCTGGACTAAATAGTTTGGCAAATATCATGCAGAAAAGTATTTTCTGTGTTTTTCCCTCTTGAGTTTGTAGTAAAAACTATATTAATCAGGTCACGCCTTCTCTGGCTTCTCGGGGATTGTATCTGCAAGTCATCAATCAAGACTCCAACCTATTATTTTGGTCACACCCTTCTTTTTACTCACTTTGAGTCTGAGATGGCAAATTGGTGACCTGTGGGCTTGAGCAGGCCCCCAGAAACATATTTTGGCAGTGACACTATGCTTTTCAAGTTCTAAGTTATTTGCCAATACTTTACCCCCAAAAGCCAAGATTTACCCCCAAATCCCAAGTTCCAAATTCTCTGGAAAAATCAGATGTGGTCAAACTTCATCTACACCGGTGCTGGGCTGAGGTCATAATTGGTTCCCTCAGACGGGGCTTGCCTTCTCCACTTCAGCCGTGAATGCTATGCCCCTTTCTCCTCTAGGCCTTTTATTTTGTGACACCAGCTGTTCAAGAATTTTCTAGATTAAACAAATTCATCTCATCCACTCACTGTTCCTCAAACACGTTGTGAGATTTCCTACTTCTATGGCTTTATTCACACCGTGTCCCCACCTAAATGTTCTCTGATGCATCCTCTCCAAAGCTGTACTCACATTTTGAAGCCCAGCTCAAATGCCATCTTCAGAGAGATTCAGTTAGAATCACTTCTACTTCTTTCTAAATGACTGAGGAAGTTGTTGCCTATACAAACTTACGCCAAGCCAATATTATAAAAAAAAATTTTGCCAATTTTTATGTCCACCTCTTGAATTTCTAACAACAAAGTACACTTCTAGAAGTCAAGCTCTAAGATTCCTTGTCTTGCTCACAGCTAATAACACTTCTTAGGGCCTCAAGGAATATTTATTTTATAGTAAATACTGAGAACTTTGTAGCATTTAAATGCACCAATCTCAAAGAGTTCTTTTTCTGCTCTATTTTTCTCTATATCTATAGTCTTCTAGGAAAATAATCTGCAGTACATTAAACTGTCACTTATTCCGAAAGAATTATTTTGATTAATATAGTAGCTGGAAAGAAATAATTGTATATAAGCACATTTGATGATGTCTTCTTAAGACGGCTGCATAATTTATTTTCCTGGTAACAGAACAATTCCATCTGAAGAACTGAAGATTTGAGGTCTTAAGTTTAAATGATTTTCCCCCATAAAGGCATTCCAAGTGGGAATAAGGTCTTGAGTAATTAACCCTTATTCAATTTGCTTTTTACGGATTAGATTACAACCATTTTTATATTTCAAAGGTAACATAGAAAATTACACTGGAATTTAGGTTATGTTATTTTTGGCAGAAATGAAGACTGTGGTTCTGGCAAGATTATGAACTTAGCTTATGTGCAAGCCTTTCTGATAGAAACACTGGAAATATATAGATGCTTCCGAAAGAGGAAGTGAAATGCACGTATGCAAAAATGAGGAGCCGCAAGCCTGTGAGCTGACACCATGGTGGTGATGCTGATGGGGAGACAGGGATGGGCAGCTGGTCAGAAGTAATAGTGACCGTGGGCTTGGGTTTCATGGCCATCTGTGCACAGGAGAGAACACTTAAATGCTATAAACGCTGGAACTGACATCTTGTATACAACTGGGATACTAAGTGTGATACATGCAGGGAGAAGGGTAGAAATAATTTACCCAACAGCTTACGGGGATGACAAGGAAAATTAGAGTTTGAAAAAAGTGGTCTTCTGAGAGAACTTTAAAAATTTAGGCTTGTGCCTTGCACGCACTGGTGTCTGAATGTGTACCATCCATGAATCACAGACACCTTGGCGCTAAGAAATTTAAGAAAATTTGATCCCAGGGCAGGGGAAAATCCTAGTATCCTTGACAAAAGCAAGCAAGCAAACAACAACCAAACTTCTGGGTATTCTCATACCTCAATCTGCACAAGATTTTGACAAGGAAGAAGCCCTATTGAAGAGGAGCTCACAATAAAAATTTTTTAAAAGTACAAAAGAGGAAATAGTTCACCTTTTGCAAGAGTTGGATGAACAGAAAAATAGCACACAACGAACTTGAATTAATAAAATAAAAATGAAGAAATACAATAAGATAGTATGTTTTTTACAATATTTAAATTCAATTCAGAAGCTTGATATAATGGACAAAAACCAAGGAACTGGAACTATAAAAAGGAAACCAAAAAACTATGGAAAGTGAACAGAGGTCTGAAAAAGCACCAAATGAAACTTCCATATGTAGTTTGCCAGAAAATAGTTAATAAGGATCTATAATATAGGTATAATTAAATTCAGAAGCTTGATCTAATGGACATATATAAACCTTGAACTAAAAATTATATCCAAAAAATTGTATGCACATAATATCCTCAAACATAAAGAATATATACAATTGAGCTTCAACAAACAGTGAAGGATCAGTATCACGGAGACCAAATTCTGTAAACAAGCAATGAATGTAATTAGAAATCAATAACAAAGTGTTAATTTCAAGTTCCATATAATTTGAAAAACGTTTGAAGACTTCAACACTTACAATATATAGCATTAAATGGATTATTTAGGAAAGAAGAGAGACTGAAAATTAATGAGATAGAGGTTCTAATTTACCAAAGAGGAAATTAGAGTGACTCTCTACATCAAAAAAAATATGTTCTACCTTGTTCTACCTTACTTACACAGGCAAATGAAAATTTAAACAACAATTAGACATTACTTTACACCCTCCACTCCCCAACACCCTCCAAGATTTTCACAAGTTTAAAAACATTGGTAACAATTGTTGGTGAAGCTCTGGGGAAAGAACACATATAATATGACCAACTAAATAATTAATGAATACAAGTGCTTCAGAGAAGAATTTGGCAATATGTATTAATTTTGCAGATGCACAAGCTCTTTGACCCAGAGAAACTCTTGCATATGCACACAGAGAATCTTGTATTTGATTGTTCATTGCCCAGTACTTGCCATAGTGAGAGGTGCAGTCAACTCAGTAGGGGAGTGGATAAATAAACCAAAATGATGAGTAAACTGGCTTATTGTACAATAGAATTCTATTAAACAGTTAAAAATAAATATATAAGGTTTATGTCTAAGATGGATTGATCTTAAAAAAAAAAGTTCAATGAGAATGTAAAAAAGATACAAAGAAGAGAGAAATCCCAGCTCCTGTGTATTTTATCTGTGTATCTAGGTCAAGTCATACAACCTATGTGCCTCAGCTTTCTCATCGGTAAATAGAAATGATAACAGTATTGGGCTCATAAAATTATAGCAAGATGCCTTGAACAGTGCCTGGCACTGAGAAAGCCCCATGTATGCCTGTTATTATTATTACTTCTTACATTTGTGAAGATTTATATGGAAGATAATGAGGGAAAATAATATCATATATTGTTTTACTAATACATTTGTATAGTAACAACAGCGTCTAAGAAAATTTTATGCACCAACTTTAGAATAGTAAGGAGGAAAGATGGAGGGAGTAAGGCAGAATTGAAGGGTCGTGGGGCTCTGGCTTCATCTGTGATATTGCATTGATTTTAAAAAAAGAAATAAAGCAAATATATTAAAACAAAATGTTAAAAAAGATATAATTTTTAGAAGGCGACCATTATACTGATTCTAAACATTTCTGTGTTAAAAATATTTCAGAATTTAGGGCTCCCCTGGTGGCGCAGTGGTTGGGAGTCCGCCTGCCGATGCAGGGGACATGGGTTCGTGCCCCGGTCCGGGAGGATCCCACGTGCCGCGGAGCGGCTGGGCCCGTGAGCCATGGCCGCTGAGCCTGTGCTCCGCAACGGGAGAGGCCGCAGCAGTGAGAGGCCCGCATACCGCAAAAAAAAAAAAAAAAAAATTCATAATTTAAAAGGTAAATTTCCAGGAAATTTCAAACTTTTCAAGCTTTAGTTTCTTTTTTCTAAGATGAAGTTGAAAACATCTGTCTCATGGGATTTCAATAAAGATCAGATGAGAAAATGCATACAAATATATTAAGCACTGCACCATGCATGTAGGTGGTGCTTAATAAATGTAAGCTAAATATTAATTTGATATAAATCAATTGTTTTCAAAAAATGTGAAGAAAAAAAAATTTGTAAGTTATTTTTCTACTCATTAAATTTATTCCTAGTTCACTTGTGAACTAGTTCACAGATGTGATGGGGATTGGAAAAGCATAGGAAAGTGAAAAATAGGAAGAAGTCAATTGTTGCTGGTTTAGGACTTTATAACCATGAGTATTAAATTCACACAATGTCCCAAGGCTTTTTAAAACTTTGCTACTCAAAGTGTGGTGTGGGGTCCAGTAGCCCTGATTTCACTGGGGAGGTGGTTAAAAATGCTGGATCTCAGGCTCCACCTCAGATTTACTGAATTAGAATTGTTTTTTAATGCAATCCTCACATAATTTCAGTGCACATTAAAGTTCAAGACCCTGCTTCAAAAAAAAAAAAAAAAATTAAGTCCAGGAGTCCGTCACTAGGGTCCATTTTAATGGTTAGAAATCTTCATTTTAGGCTTTTTCTCCCCTTTCTTTATTTCATGTATTTGCAAGAATGAAAATCTACAGATCAGGGTTATCTAAAAATGTTTATATAATCCTTTACACAGAACCTGAAAATGTAGACTGCTGGACAATTCTACCTTCTCTTGAGGAAAATTTGATAGTTATTGAAATAATCAGCTTACAATATCACAAGCCTGGTCATTTTTTTTCCCATTACATGTGGCTTGTAAATGCTAAGCAGTTAATAACTAGAGAGCCGTTCAAATCAATCAGGTTTTATGATGTTTTATCCAATGAGGATCAGGAGATTTAAGACTAAAATTGTCAATGAAAATTTGAAAATGATATTCTTGGGCTTTTTTTGTTTCCGTGATGCAGATACGCGTTTAGACATCTGCAATGGATAAATGTACTCCGGCCAAAGGATTGAAAGATAAAAAAAAATCTTCCCTCTATTACAATATACTCTCAGCTCTAACTTTTGAAGCAGATCATTTAAAGTTCAGTGTGTCATAGCCTTAGAAACAGAGATAGCTTCGAGAAAGAATGTTAGTGTTTTAGCTACAAAAGAGAGCTACCGACCACGGTGCAGTCTGCTTGTGGAAGCACAGCTTGGTAAGTACCACTGTTAGGCTGACACAGCAGCACCGACTGCATTACAGGGAGCAAGATGCACCGGGAATTACAGCATCCCCATCTTTCAGCTAATTCCATCTGACATTTGATGTCTGAGAGGGGTATGATGATTTACAGAAGCATTTTAATAAGCGTTTTTATAAATGTTATTGTTTTTTTTGCGTATTAGGGTAAAGTTGTTATTGTAGAAGACTTTTGTCTTTTTTTGAGGGGTGGGCTGTCTAAAATCCTATGTGAAGGGGGTATTCTCCTTTGTGTATAGTAATGGAGAGACACAGGGTCCCACTTCTAACCATGAAAGTGTAAGGTGGGGGGATCCCTCCTTGCCCAGAAGTCCGTGTCTGAATGTATGATGTAAGCGTGACCAATCGGATTCTCCTTTCAGGGACTGTGAATCAGAGATGAACAGAAGGTTAGGACTCACCCATGGCATCTACAAAGGCAGAAACACGTCCAAGGCCATCTTTGCAAAATGTCAGCAACTGTGCTTCTTGCACTGGGGTATCTGGATCTGCCTTGGCTCACATTTTTTTCCCCAAGTCTTGTTCTCCATCCTTCTATTTCTGAGTCTGCATGTCCTGCTAATGCATTCCTTTTCTGTTTTTGCTTGCAATCAAGAATTGTCCCTGATACAGAAATATCACCTCTTCACTAGATTTGTTTTTTTTAAATTAATTTTTTGTTATAGTTGATTTACAATGTTGTGTTAGTTTCTGCTGTACAGCAAAGTGAATCAGTTATACATATACATATATCCACTCTTTTTTAGATTCTTTTCCCATATAGGTCATTACAGAGTATTGAGTACAGTTCCCTGTGCTATACAGTAGGTTCTCATTAGTTATCTATTTTATATACAGGAGTGTGTATATGTCAATCCCAATCTCCCAATTTATCCCTCCCCTGTCCCTTTCCACCTTGGTAACCATAAGTTTGTTTTTTACATCTGTGACTCTATTTCTGTGTTGGTCACTACATTTGAACAGCACTGCTACTTCAGCTCTATATTGCTCATTGATGTAAGTTTAAGTAGGTGGCTGCAATTTGAAAGTGGCCTCAATTAGTGATTAAGAGTGGAGGTGGTGGTCATGGTGGTAGTTATCAGGTGCAAGAACATAATATGTACCAGAAACTATGTGAGGCACGTCAACTTGAGTACCTGTAATTCCTCAGAAAACGCTGTGAGGATCAGTACTGCCACACCCATTTTACAGATGAGAAAACTAAGATTGTTGTATAAAAAGTCACACATTGAAGTCACCTTGACCAAAATCACAAGACTAGTAAATCCCCGAAGCAAGATTCAAATCCAAACCTTCCTAACTTAAATCAGAACCATTATATTCTCTCAAGGATGCTAATGGAGCTCTTTAAGCACTAATTCAATGCATTAATTGAACTTTATAAATGTCATTAACTGAACTTAATAAATGATAACTAAAATAATATATCCCTACATTAACTGGGATGTAAGGAAACATGTAAGGTCTTCTTTTTTATTATTATTATTTTAAATTGAAGTGTAGTTGACTTACAGCGTTGTGTTAGTTTCAGTTGTACAGCAAAGTGATTCAGTTATATATATATATATATTCAGTAACATATACATATATATATATTCTTTTTCAGATTCTTTTCCCTTATAGGTTATTACAAAATATTGAGTATAGTTTCCTGTGCTCATGCAAAGCCTTCTAACACATTTTTAGCTAGGTATTTATTGAAGTCTTCTTATAGAAATGTTCTGAAACATTTCTTCACAGTGAAAACAAAATTTTAAATTTAAAAGCCACACTTAGACTTGAAGCACTATGTCTAAATTCCATAAAAGTTTGTTATATCCCAACAAGCATGTAGGGTAGATGTTGAACCTCTCCCCCTATATTAGTTTTGAAGGGAAAATATCCTATTTGTACGCAATTACGAGGCTATGCGAAAATTACTTATTTTCAGAGGCTGACTCGAATAGAAAGTTTGGGCAGATATATTATTTTGAAGATACATGTAAAAAAGTATATAATAACTTATGGAGCACTGTGACTAAACTTGAAGGCAACACTTTTAAAGCCATTACTTAATACTCTTCCCATATAAGATGATAAGTGTCACTAGTCCCAGGTCATAGTACTTTCTTTATTAGAAGTAACTGTCTTAATAAAATAGTAATGATGGTAACAATAGTTCCTATTTATTGAGCAGTTACTAGGTGGCGGGCACAGTGCTAAATGCTTCACCGAGATTGCCTACTTTAATACTGGTGACCCCAGTGAGGTACGCACTATTATTAGGGCCACTTTACAGATATTGAAAAAGAAACAGAGCAAAACATCGCCCCCTGCCTCCTGGGGTTCTATACTCAAAGGATCGCTGCTCGAGAGAGAATTTTAAGCCTTGCTGTAGCCTTAGATGAAGCCCAAACTCTAAAGCTTAGCCTGAATTGTCTTTAAAGATCTGGACCCTGACTACCTACCTCTTTAGCCTCATCACCTCACTACCATCCCCCGCTTCACCCTTTATGCTGGTTCTAGTGAAAGGCTTCATACAGTCCTGTCCCTGCTGTGACACACACCCGTTCCTCAGCATCCTTAGAGACAAGACTATTCATTCTTCTTTAAAACTCAGCTCAACTTGGAAATGCCTCTGCTGATAACCTGTTAGATTTAGTTGCCTGCCCTCTATGCAGGTTCTTGCTACAGAACATACCGCACTGCCATATATCCATTGAATTATTTGTCTGTTTTTCTTACTGGACTTTAAGTGCCATGACATTAAGTATATTATTTTTTTCTTCTTTATTTTATTGGAGTATAGTTGATTTACAATGTTGTGTTAGTTTCAGGTGTACAGAAAAGTGATTCAGTTAAATATATGTTAAATAAATATTATATTAAATATTAAATATATATATTCAGTTAAATATATATATTTAATCTTTTTCAGATTCTTTTCCCTTATAGATTATTATAAGATATTGAGTAGAGTTCCCTGTGCTATAAGTAGGTCCTTGTTGCTTATCTATTTTGTATATAGGAGTGTGTCTATGTTAATCCCAAACTCCTAATTTAAGTATATAATTTGCTTTGGTATCTCCAGTGCCTAACACAGGACCAAGCATGCAGTGGGCACTCAAAAAATATTTTTTGAATAAATGGCCAAATCTTAAGCTACCACCCTATTTGTTCTTTCTATCTTCCTGCTGGAAAGAATTTGCTAAATAACCATTCTCTATTATATCATAATGCTCAAAATTATGAGAAGGACTTCTACACAAGGAGTTAGGGAATCTAGATTCTTGTCCCATGATTGTCATTTAGTAATGAAAAGACCTTGAAGACTGATTCATTCAACAATTTTCTTTTTACGCATTTGCCATGCACCAGGAACTGTATACCACAGTGAGGAAGCAGTAGTGGACACAAGTGACACAAAAGCCCCTTCCACCAGAAAGCTTGTATAACCTAGAGTTGGATTTCTCACCATAAAATCAAAGAGCTGGCCTAAGGTCCTTCCAGGCTTAAAATTCCATGAAACAATAAGCCAAATGTCAAATTCCTTAAAATATAATATAGGAACACATAAGAATATGAAATAAAATAGAACACCAGGCAAATCAGTTCATAACTTGCCTCTGATACAATTAATCTAGGAGTATTAATTCTTCCTTACAAAAATAGATATATTATAGAGAAGTGACATTATGAAACATTTTTTAAAGGTTAACTTTGGTTTGGTCTCATGCAAAATATTTGAACCCCCTCTAGTTGTAAGTACAATAGCATGCCTGTCAAGGGCAAAAAGGGAAAAAAATCATTTCAAGGAAATTAACAACGATGAGAAAGGAAGATCTATTTTATTCCTTGGGAAGATGAATCTGTTCTGTACATCTAATGTTAGTCAGAGCATAAAGAACAATATGTTCTCTAATCAAGTTTTATGTGTGTGATGAATTTTTTGATTCATGGTAATTGGACCAGAAAAGGTAAAGCATATTATTAGTGGACAAATTACATAGTAAAAACTAAATTAGTCCAGACTCTCAGCTGCTTCATTACAAAATTAGGTAGGGAAGGTCATAATTATTTAATTTGTGTCCAAATCTCAGCTGGAGAATGTTCCAAATGAACAAATGATCCAAGTAATTTTAGGGGAAGGGAAAGTCCTTGTAGCCAAGCTTAAAAACCCAATATTGACAAACATAATTAGCATGCTACTTTCCTGACCATATCCCTAGAGGTGTTTGGACAGGAAATCTAATCCTCTAAAGATAAATGTTCTGTTATTTTTTATCATAACGGAGTAAACCATATCAATTCCTTGACATGCTATGATCATAGGATGTCCTTCCTGACACGTCCCTCAAATTTGTTGACATTGGATGATTGATTGCTTCTGTTGGTTAACATGGGCACTGAGCTATGATAGAAAATAGATACACAATATTAAACTCACAAAACTGGGTTTGTTCTTCTATTAAAGTCATAAATCATGGATTCTGAAATAGCCTTTCAAGTTACATAGTGAGTTTTCTCATGTTGCAGATGAGGAAACTGAGGCCCAGACAGGTGAACAAAATTACTGCAAATCTCACAGTTGGCAGGTGTTGGAGCCATGATGCAAGGAGAGATCCATCGCCCCCCAGCCCAATGTTCTTCCCATCATTTTATTTTGCCAATAGTTAGCTCTCTTTGTGAGCTAACTTCCAGCTTACAAGCTCCCATACATGACATTGGCTTATATCACCAGGACAAAGAGTAGGCGTGGTAGGGGGCAATGCAGATGAAGTTCAGGGGGTTGGCTTCTTTTTTCTTGGAAAACAAATACCTCTGCCTATTTGTGGGAAGAAAAACATCAGCTAGTTTGCAGCAGGACTGGTATGTTGGAAATGAAACACAAAGCTTTCCTCCTCTAACTAAATTTGACAGCGTGCATAAGCTGAATCTCCCCATCTGGAGACTCGCAGACTAGACAAGCCTTACAAATTAATATGTGTGTATAGGTCTGGGGCCTGAAGGAAATGAGGTCAGGTCCGAAAAGGAATCAGGTGGCTGATGGCCACAAATCAGAACTTTAACATGGATTCACAACAAAGGGAGGAGACTTCATGCTGTAATGCACTGAAAAGCATTAGGACCATGCTAGGGTCTGTGATGAGGAAGCCAGAGGACAAAGTTATAAAGAGGGAAACGATACTGAAGGACAGAAAATGTTTTCATCCAAGTACAATCCAGACTTTGATCCTCCTTTTAATCAAATCTTCTCTTTCCCTATCTCCTTCTCTCTCTCTCTCTCTCTCTCACACACACACACACACACACACACACACACACACACACACCTCATGTTCTCTTTATGCAGGATATTTGTGCTCTCATTCTACAGTCTTATTTCTCTCTTTACTTTGTTCCTGAGAATGGTGGTCTACAGCAATGCATAGAAAAAGTGCTTTGATAAGGAAGATAAAACAATTCAGGATGCATTAGTTTCTTTGTGTACCTCAAGGACAAAATTGAGATGTGTAGGAGCATTTTTAAGAATGTAGACAGGAGACTCACTCCCTTGAACCCACTTTCTTAAGGTCCCCAGCTCATTCTCCAAAGATGTCCTTTAAGGCTTTGTACATGCCCTATGGTGAGAGAGTGGCATTTAGTAAGAGTCCACCCAGGGATGTTCCAAATGCACTCTGCCATTAAAGTGCTGATATAGGAAGTTAGAGCATTTTTTCTCTTGTGAATCTCTATGGCTTTATCCCTGGGCAAAGGTCTGAGCTTCTTTCAAAAGTCCAAGATTGATTTTCGGAGGAGAAGATAAGTGAAGGATTTTCTAGCTAACCAGGAAACATATTCTCTGATTAAATGTCAGATTAAGAAGAAAAAATACCCTACATAAGGTACTATGACAATTCTCTAAAAAGAAAGACTGTGAGAACGCAGATATTTTAGGATAGAGGGTTATAGCCTTCAGAATTTTCATTTTTTTAGAAAGTTCTTGTGGTTGATATAAGTTTAAAAATGTGTTCATGTGCAGAACATTTCAGATTCATTTATGCAGAATTATGTAACACTTGAAACAACTCCCTTAAATTCCCATGGATTATGCGGACACAAAACTTTACAAATTATATTTGTAAATATCCTTTCTTCTGTATCATCACAAGTTCTCAAAGTATACTAAATGTGGAAGTCAGTATGATAGTGCTGTCTCTCTTTTTTTAGGAGAAAATGTAGCGATATCCTTTTTATTATTCACTTGCCACCTCAAATACAAGTGATCATTTTCTTATGATTTAAAAATATTGTAATGACTGGCCAGTTCCCCATGATTTATTGTTACTAGCCCTCCATTGGATATGCTAAGATAAGATCACACATTACTTATCTAAACACTTCTACAGATGCGCTGGGCATTTTTAAAAGTTCACCCATTGAGAACTTAACCCAATTCTCTTTGAAAAAAATGCAAGGTTGTTCCAGAAAACTTTCTTAAAAGAAATCACTTGTACCATGGACCCTCTTCACACACCCTCAAAAACGATGAGACAAATCAACAGTCAGAAGACATACATTTATAGCCTCATCTTTCACCTCCTCCAAATTCTAGACAATCCTCTTTTTCACTTAAAAATGGAAAATGCGACAAATGTAAGCCCTTACCAACTTCCCACTTCAGAAGGCTGTTGTCTTCCATCTCCATTTTTCCAATGACATACCAGATACATGCCATCCAGTGTGCAAGAAGGGCAAACATGGACATGAGCAGAGTCAGGACGATTGTGCTGTGTTGGGAATAACGGTCCAACTTCTGCAGGAGACGCAGAAGACGCAGCAGCCGGACGGTCTTCAGGAGATGCACGAGAGACACCTGCGTGGGAAAACAGAGCCGCACAGCTTGGCTCACGGAGTCATTACATCCACAACAGTCACTTCATCTACAGCCACTCTGGGAAGTTCTTGAAATTAAGCGTAATCGGGATTCCAACACTGTGACCATTTTATGACCATTTCTATGTCGTTTCCTGATATATTATATCGGAAATTGATAAGATAAAAGATGATAAGGCAATTTAATTTCTTTGAGTGAATAATTATCTTCCTTAATTAAGATGTATCTTTTTTTCTCTACCTATATGACTGAAGATAATTTTATATATTCTGATATACAACTGAAACACATTATGGGATCGGAATTGAATAGAAGATGTCTCCACCCCTTTCTTTTAATTTCTTTCAATTCCACTTCCCCTTCTCCATGTAAGGGAGCTGCGTTATAACAAAACTTTGTATAGACTGAAGTAAAACCCTGTAAAGTGGTAGCAAAAGTAACTTAGGTTTCTTATTTTTAAATAGTGAGACCTAGAAACTTGAGTAAGATCTGCTCACAAATACCAGTAGCACCTCCTGCTTCATGTGCTTTGCTATCGTCCTTCTAACATTATCAATAGACAAAGAAAACATTTGCCTGGAGCACATACATTCTGTGCTTTCTGTTAAACAAACATGCTTAGGGAACCAAAATCAAATGGAACAAAATTTTGGAAAAACCTTTTAGATGCTGCCTCTGTATGAACTAGAACAACAGACTTGTAGTGAAGGAGTTAGTTTCTTGACTTTAGGGCTCAACTGAAAAATGTGAACCATTGGTGTCCACCAGAAAAGTCAATGTCACTATTACAACACATGCGGTGCACTAATATACACTCTTTTTAATACCTTCCAAGAGAAAAGAAAAGTTAAATAAAACATTAACTCATATGCAAATAGAATCTGACAAGTTCCTTGACCTATTCTAATTTGGGGGGTGAACCATAAATAGAGGGTAAGGAAGTGGTTTGTATGACTATACCTAAGCATCATTTTTCCTTTACAGGCAGAATCATAAACAAGGTCAGCATCTTTTGAGAGTCTGCCTTTATAATTATCTGGAGTCAACTGACTTCTAATTTCTCCCTCCTCCAGCCATCTTCCCTTATCTCCAAGAAAAATGTACCTAGAGCAGTGCCTGACACATAGGAAGTGCTCAGTAAATTTGTGTTAAATGAGTGAACGAATAAGCTATTATGTGAAAATGCAAAACACTCCAGGCTCACTATAACAATAGATATTCAATAAAAGTGTCTTCCACTGTAATCTTGTGAATTATTCTATGCTGAAATATAAAAACATCATGAGGATGGGAATTCCCTGGCGGTCCAGTGGTTAGGACTCCACGCTTCCACGGCAGCGGGCCTGGGTTCGATCCCTGGTCAGGCAACTAAGATCCTGCAAGGTGTGGTGTGGCAAAAAAAAAAAAAAAAAAAAAATCATAAGGTCAGTTGAGGAAGTTGCCAGGTAGCTGTGGTCTTTTATTCCTTTTTGTGGGTCTTCTGGGTAGAGGTTTACTTTCTTCTCCTTCATACTCACGTTCTCATCTATCATTTCTCCAGCTGATTGTAAGTCAGATGCAGTTTCTACTTTGTGGCTTAGAGGAATTACTAGGGTGAAATTTATTTTATAGGTAGGTGAATTTGATAGATAACAATTTTGTAAGTAAAGTGAATCCTGGAGCAGAATTCTCAAATGGAGGATACCATCTGCTATGGACTGAATTGTGTTCCTGCAAATTTCATATGTTGAAGCCCTAACCCCCAGTGTGACGGTATTTGAGATGGGGTCTTTGGGAAGTAATTTGGTTTAGATGGGGTCATGAGGGTGGGGTCCTCAAGATGGGATTAATGCCTCTATAAGAATAGACCACAGCACCCTCTCTCTTGTTCGCCACCCACCCCAATCTCTCGCTCCCTCCCCTCGCTGTATGAGGGCCACGTGAGGACGTGGAAAGAAGACAGCTGTCTACAAGCCAGGAAGAGAGCCCTCACCAAGAATCAAACTGGCTGAAAGCTTGATCTTGGACTTCCCAGCCATCAGGAGAGTGAGAAATAAATTCCCGTTGTTGAAGCCATCCAGTTTATGATATTTTCTTATAGCTGCCTGAGTAGACTAACACACCATCCGAATATAGAGTACTGATGCAGGCAAGCTCCCCATTTTCTCTGGCCAGAAAGGGGATGTTTGAGGGAAGAATGTGAGGCTGCCCTTACATGAGAACAATAGTCATTTACAAAAATAAGGGACATGAGCCTGGGAGTCCAGGATGAGGCAGCCCTGGTGATTTCGCTGTCACTTAAAAAAATTTGTATTTATTCCTATCTGAGTCCAAAACCTCTGGCTATAAAATGTGAATTTTGGCTCTTGATGAATGATAGAAGAAAGAGGCATATTTGATTTTGATGGAAATATATCATCTGAAAAAGAGAAAGGAACTTCTTACTCTTGGGATGCTGCTCTGAATTTGTCATTGATAAGAATTATAAGCACCCTGTAGACAGGTGCAAGACAGTGAATGATGCATTCATCAAAAACCTCTATCAAACTGCAGTTTCCCCTATTACCAAGTGGACATAACCACCTCCTGGCTATCCACTAGGGAAGAAAAAGGAGAAAGAAAAAAGTTAATTACCGTACTGAGGTCCTTCTAGGTATTAGACACTTGGCAAGGTATTTTATAGAAAAGGTTCCTTTTTAGGCTACTCAGAAACCCTGCAGGAATTTTTACGATTTTAGGCCTATTCTGATGTTAACTTTCCCAAGAAGCCACTCAGATGGTAAGTGATAAAACTTGGATTCACATTTTTGCCTTTTTACTCTCATTCTTTGTCTCATTCACAATTTTACTTTCTTTGTCTCATTCACAATCTTACCTCTCGTCGTGCCTTTCATCGTGACTTATACACAGTAAGTTTTAATAAGTAAATGTGTGAGCTGCATGTAAAACATTTGCCATCAGCAATTGTGCGCACAGCCAAAGCTGAAGCATGCAGTACATTTTTGATGGTTGCCATGCATTTTAGAATGTCATCTATGGAGATGCACTAACTGGACCCACTTTAGACCTGGAAAATCAGCCCCTTTGTTATTTTATTTGTTTGTTCCTGCTCTTCTTTTTGTAATCTGTGTAGTATAACAGTAGCATAACTTATGAACTTTTCCTTATAACTTATGCTTTCCTGGGAAGTAAATGTAATATTTTGAACAAGCTTTTCTATTCAAATCGAATATTTCATACTGACTAATATATTGGGAGGAATAACAAATCTATATGCCAATTGTTAAATGATCATAAGCTCACCCTTGTGAAAAGCAGAAAGATTATCACTGATAATAGAGAGAGATTCCTTACTTCCTTCCTCTTTTTCTTTCTTTCTGATATAGATGTTGATCTATAACTTCAAATCTTTATAAAGGATTTGTGTTGTATTTCACAAGTGAGAACGAAGAAGGGTAGCAGAAGCACAGTGAAAATGTACAAGTATTTAAAATTCATCAAATTATGAGAATTAGACTTTTTCAAAATTATTTACTTGTGTTAATTTTAGGCAATGGAAATTTTAATCATATCTAAACATTTTACTTATTTTTTATTTTATAGACTTTATAGTACATGATATGTATATGTTTAAAATTATCCTATTTGTTCAGTGCCCAAAGAGAAATGGAATATAAAAAATGATTATTAGTATTTAGTAGCAGAGCAAGTTAATTTACAGCAGTCTATGAAACACCATTTATTTAACAATTCTCCAGGATAATTTGGAAAATTTTTCTTATCATTTTATGAATTATCTACTTCTTCAGGATATTTTTTAGCAGTCTTGCAAAAGCCTTGTTTTAAGTCATTACACTTTCATTATAGTATACTTATCTAGTCAAATTCAATCTTAAAAAGCACTTTAAAAAGCTTGGATAACAATCCACTTTAGCACTGATTGATATTATATACTAGATTTTCCCCAGAGCTTTCCCTTCAGCTGAGTTATAAACCTCTTAACAATGTTGACACTCTCAACTTCCCAACTTAAAAAAAATTGAAAGAAAAAGAAAAATACTATTATGCAGGCAATTAACAAATGCAACAAATGCACAAATCTGTACTATGTAGTCAGGAGTTTAGTTCAGTCTTCGTTCTGAAGTCAGTAATGATTGTATTTGAAACATTGATCACTTTGTTTAATATTGAAAACTATGCTATTAAATTCTTGATAGAGAATATAATTTCTATGGGAAGAGGTTTGTCAACTGAGTAGGAAATATGTTTAATTTGAACTAACGTCTAGTAAATTTTTGCCTGCTAAAATTGGTTACTCTGGCAGCAAATTGTATTACTGGTCCAAAAATTCTCTTATACCTTCCTAAAAGGGAATACTTAATGCTTTTAAGAGTGTCAATCATTAAACAGTAAAAATAGCTATGACTACAAGAGGGCATACTTTCTTTCCTGTAAGAAATCTGAGAATAAAAGCTTTAGATGAAGAAAGAGGAGAAGTTACAAATACCAATAAAAATTCAAGAGGATGCTTGGTTTACGTTGGTCATTTTATCATTTAGATTTTTGCTCAATCCAACATTTTTACAGGGACTTCTAAGAAGTAGTTGAATTCTATTTTAATTTCAACCTATCTATCTTGATAGGTCTTCTGTTTGTTTTGCCAATGAATAATGAAATATTCAAAAGGTAGCGAGTAAAAGTCATAAAAGTAGAAGAA
The DNA here is from genome assembly GCF_003676395.1 of Aethalodelphis obliquidens. Lineage (NCBI taxonomy): Eukaryota > Metazoa > Chordata > Mammalia > Artiodactyla > Delphinidae > Aethalodelphis > Aethalodelphis obliquidens. The sequence goes on from NW_020838000.1 coordinate 7,032,003, forward strand.
ATCTTCAAACTCTCCACCAAATTCTTGAGGGAAGTATCTGGCTCAGTAACATAAGTAATGCTTCTATTCCTGCAGATGGTTTCCTTATCAAAGGATTTGTTTAGTGAGTCAATTTGATGATAAATTCAAGCTTTTAATATCCTGGTTCTAGGTATTTAAATGATTAGAAATGGGTAATACAAATTTCAAAAAGGAAGTAACTCCTTTAATTGGAGAATCTGGCCTGCATATCATTGGTGACATTGGCCTCTTTATTAAAAAGGGCACAAAATCCTGGACATACAAATTGCGACAAACATTTAAAACCTGAACGTGTGAAAAATAAGCACAGGGGTAAAACCAACCTTCAAAGTCATGTGGAAGGGAGCTATTTACTCACCACTGTGACGTTGAAAGCATACAGGAGGTCAAAAGGCAGGGCAGCAATTAAATCAATGATGAACCAGGTTGTGACATAGTGGATGCAAATTGATCTTGCTTCAAAGATAACTTGGCCAGACTTGCTGACATAGGTTGTTCGAAAATTTAAAATAATATCTGCTTGAGAAAAAAAGGATAGAGTAAGAGCATTTAGGAGAAAGAGAGAGAGAAGGAAAGAAGGAAAGACAAGGTAAGAAGAGAAGATGGAAGGAAGACAGGCAGGTGGGCGGGGGGGAAGGAAGCGAGGAAGAAAACTATATTAAATTAGACTAACGGTAACCTCTTAACGTACTTTAGATTGACAATACCCAAAATACTCTTCTTGACAGATCCAGCTCAACTCAACAAACAGGTATTGGAGAAAGGTGAAGAAAGTAGTATTTTTTGAGCAGTAATACATTCCAGACTTTGGGCCACATGTTAACATAATTAAAATAAATAATAATAACAACAATAGGCAACACTTACTGAATGCTCACTGTGTACCAGACATTGTCCTAAGAACTTAGCTTAGATTGTTTCACTTACTCAGAATGTCTTCTACCGTAGACGACGATGGTAACATAGCAGACAGTACATAGTAGGCAGTATTAGCAGAGGCAGAAACTAAGTCTCAGTGGGAAAAGTAACTCATCCACGATCATCTTGCCAACAGTGGCAGAGACGACTCTGAACACAAGTATAATTTGCAGTCCATGTTCTTTTAATTTATTTTTTATCCAGTAGTACTCTATTCCATGTACAAAAGTTTTACTAATCTCCGTATGTTTATGAAACTGATCCTTGCCCTGAAGGTGTTTGTATTCACAAAATATCAGAAGTTTCTTCTTTGGATTTCTAGGTTAAACTCCCCATTCCATTTAAATGGAAGATATAATCATTTTCAACCATTCTTTACATCATCCTTTTAATATATTTTTATTTTATGTTTATTTTATATTTGTATTTATTTTATATTTATATTATATTTTACTACCTATTTATCAAACTTTTAACAATATATGACATCCTTGTGAGGGCTGGTCAAAGGACAAAGCCATAGACATGTGGACCATCTAGAGTTCAATCCTGCCGCCTATGAATAAACTTCTCAGAGTCTGTCACATAGTTCTTGGGTTAAATATCATTAAAGCACTGGAAAGGGTTATATTTTCTTTAATTTGTTTTACAGTTGAGTATGACCAAGTTATGGGGAATTTTGGGATTGGTGCATACATGTAAGTGTGATGAAGGCTGCTCATTTTCTGCACTGGCAACCCCAACAGAAACATATTTGTCGGTGGGACTTTGGTCTTCGGGAGTGTCATGATTCAGTGACAAAGATCAAAGGAAGGAATTTGGGAAGTAAGTACCCCAAAGAGAATAGGAATTCAAGGAGCTAGGAAACGAATGCTAAGCTCTGAGTTACATAATTTTTAAATGAATTGGAGTACTCTTTACAGCTAATGTAAACCATTGCAAGTACATGGAATTGTGTCATGTGAGGTTAAGAACTTGTTGGTATCATGATCGTAATGATAATAATAATAAAGATTACAATAATGTGCACTTTACACATTTGTAGATCATGTTTACTTTTCACTTCACATCACATTTGAAGGAGAATTCTAAGATGCCCCCCACCCCCAATTCCCTGCCACCACCCTCACTCTCCTCTGATCTCTTCCCCTTGGGTAAGGGTGGATTCCCTGAGCATGGTGAGATATGAAGATGTGATCACATTACATCATAGGGGTAAAGAGAGATGATCTGCGTGGCCTGCCCTCATCAGGTGAGCCCTTTAAAGCCGACCTTTCTCCATCTGGTGTTAAGGGATTGGAAAGCAGTGAGGCATGCTCTTCCTGGCCTGGAAGCAACAACTGCGTATTATGGGGAGGGCCACACAGCCGGGAACGGCGGGCAGCCTCTAATTGCTGAGAATGACCCCTCACTGACATCTCGTGAGAAACGGAGACCTTAGTCCCACAACCATAAAGAAATTTGCTCAACAGCCACATGAGATAGGAAGAGAATCCTGGGCTCCAGAATGGACCACAAGCTGACACCTTGATTTCAACTTTCTGAGGCCCTGAGGAGAGACTTCAGCTAAGGTAGATCTGGACTTCTGACCTATAGAAACTATGAGATAATAAACGGGTATTGTTTTAAGCTGATGTGTTTGCGGTAATTGGCTATGCAGCAATAAAAAAACTAATACAACATTTAGTAAGTCATCTGGTTCTCATTATAGCCTGTGAGATGAGATAATACAGGAATTCTGACAAAACAGATTACTATTACGTTATTATAGATAACACATATGTTCTTAATATGAACACAGTGCTGTTCTACGACCTTTATAATCATAATCTCATTGACTCCTTACAACAATGCTAAGCGGTAAGTATTTTTATTAGTCCCTTTTACAGATGAGAAAACTGAGGCAGAAAAGACGTCAAGTGATCTGCCCAGGGTCACACATGATGAACTAAACCCCTCAGCTAGTTAGTGAAAAGAGCAAGACATGGATTCAAGTCTCTTAAATTCCAATTCTGTGCTTTGGGTTTTGGTGCCTCAACAGAGACCAGTCATATCTCAGATCTGGAAGCAAGTTCTAGGTGACTCAAAAAGAAAACATTAATTGTTCTAGACTATTGTGAATGATCTAACTTATTAAGATGGCATTATTAGAAGTCATTTTTGTCAAAAAATAAAAATATTAAAATACTTCCATTGTGGGCTTCCCTGGTGGCGCAGTGGTTGAGAGTCCACCTGCCGATGCAGGGGACACGGGTTCATGCCCTGGTCCGGGAAGATCCCACATGCCGCGGAGCGGCTGGGCGCGTGAGCCATGGCCGCTGAGCCTGCGCGTCCGGAACCTGTGCTCCGCAACGGGAGAGGCCACAACAGTGAGAGGCCCGCGTACCGCAAAACAAAACAAAACAAAACAAAAACAACAACAACAAACTTCCATTGTTAATACTGAGAATATGAAAGGATGAAGCTAGTTGATAAGCCACTCACAAAGGATGAACACAATCCCAAGGTGATTTCCACTGCAGAGTAAAAGTGCTATCATGGCAAAAAGTACCAATGCATCCCTGAAGTATGGCCACCAAAGGGGGCTGGGAGCTCAGGGGAATGTTGTGAAGTTGTTGGGGTAGCAGGTGACCTTTTCATTCTTTCTCTTTAACTTTCTAGACTCATGTATTTGTGCATTAGCCGAGCAATTTAACAGCTTAGACCAGCACCTGTTGAAATAAAGCAGTCGATAAGTAGATCATTATCAAATTGAAGGAATAAATGCCTTTGTGTATTTACTAACTGATCACCAGGTTCTACCACAGATTTTACAGAAAACCCACTGCCACCATCCACATACCTGGGGTGCTTTCCTGAACGGAGGAATGGAAGAAGTGATCGATTGGTCTTTGGTTGACTGATACAGTAAACATTTTTAAAGCTATGTGGTTGACTAAAGAATAAAATAGAGGTGCAGACTTCTGAACAGAAAAGATATTTTCTTGGATGAGTCATTACAAAATATTAGTTTAGAAAGCTTTTTAAAAAATAATCTGTTACTCAATTGAGTTAATTGGATGAAAAGAAGATGTGTTTATTTTTACGTTTAAAAAGAAGTAATGGTAAGACTTTTAAACACAAAGAATGTTAACAGCAAAAGAATAAAATCTATCTTTTAAATTTATGGATACAAATATATTTTTGAAGTACTTGAGTACTTTCAGGTTTATTTTCAGGGAGAAAACCTAGATATGTATTATATTCTAAGATTTCTAGGACTATGGTATCATATAAGGACTGTAGGTTTGAGTGAGTGATGAGTATTATTTTTATTTATTTTTTAACTCTTTTAAAAATTTTATTGAAGTATAGTCGATTTACAATGTATTATTTTTATTTATTTATTTATTTTAAAAAACCTTTTATTCTATATTGGAGTATAGTTGATTAACAATGTTGTGTTAGTTTCAGGGATAGGGCAAAGTGATTCAGTTATACATATGCATGTAGCTATTCTTTTTCAAGTTCTTTTCCCATTTGGGTTACTACATAATTATTTTTAGATAGCTGATTTTTTTTTAAAAACCTACTTTTGTCATACACATAATAATAGACATAGTTCTGTTGTACTGTGATTTACAAAACATATTTTCATGTTTATTAGCTTGTGTTGTTCCCATGCCAACTCTCTCAGGTGTACTATCACTGACATTTTACTAATGACTCAGGAGATTTAAGGAAATTGTTTAAAGTCATGAAGATAGTAAGCAAGAGAGAAACAGGACACCTTTTGCAGGCAATTCCATTTTCTTTCCATTATCTTAAAGATTTACTGCACTTTCAAATATATTTTAGGGGCAATACCAATAGGTCAGTGCAGAGAAGTGTATTTCCGATTTTAGCCCTTAGATTCAATTCAGCATTGGCAGCGCCCAGGTAAAAGAATATTAAATCTGGGTCACAGAATTGAATGTGGGGGAATGAACTGTCCTTGATTCTGGAAATATGAGGATTAAGCATCTGTCCAGGGAGAACTGAGAAATCACTCTGTGTTCTCTCCACTGATAAAGATGTGGTGGCAATGTAAATGTTCCCTTAACGGAAGGGCAGAAATGGGGAGTACACGTTCTTTCAGAGTGAGGGAAACACAGAATAAAATTAGATTGTGATGAGGGAAAAAAGAGCCTCCCAGATCTGGTGTTCCTCATAAAAGACCCACGGGGGTGAAGAGGAGATTCACCAACTATACTGGGTCCAGCTGCTCTTTCCCCTGTAGTTGTCTCACTTCCCATAAAGTTTTACACCTTCAGTGAATTAACTCAGCGACTCATTCAAATGTTGCAGTAAGAATGTGGTCTCCTCCAGACCCTAACCCTAACCTTCCTAAAAGGCAGCAGTATGGTTTTCATTCTGAGATATCTAGAAAGTATAATGTTTTTCAACTTTATGTTGAAAAATACATGAAAATTCATTAATATAGAAATTGTTATATTTAACTTTTCTTGTTAATTCCATTTACTATCAACGTGCACAACTGTCTATAAGCACACATACACACAGTTTGAATCAGGAAAAATATTTCCAAAACTATAATGAATTGAGTCATACGAATTTAGCACTTAGAAATGTTAATGCCTCACGTATGTGTGTATGCACAAGCAGTCTCTTGTGGCACACGGTGCTGGTATCATGTGAAATGAATAAACAAACAGGGTAATAGAGAATTACCATATATACATACATACATGTGATTTACAGAATTTCAAAAAATTGATCATAATATACCCCACCAAAATGAGGCAGACTATAATTGAATTCTTTTATGATTCAGATCACGCTGAGTTATTTTGCAGGGTAATCAGTTTACCTTGCTGTATTTAGGTTTTACACAAGCATGATGAAAATAAAGACAAATAATAGAGAGAGAACTGTACGTGTTTTGTTCTCACATGGTTAAGACCTCCAAAAACAAGTGTTTCATTTCTGTCTCTCACTAAATGGTTATGTATGAGAACTAAAAGGCAAGAAGATTAAAACCAGTTTTTCCAGTTTGATTTCCTTGAGAACTCTGTGATTAGAAAGTACAAAAAAAAAAAAAGGTTAAATTTGATATGGCACAAATTATTAGATTTCTTTATTAGCATGCACGCCAGATGGGAAATAATTTTAAAATAATATTGACTTACGTGTTAAAAAGTAAATTAAAATAGAATGGTGTGCATGAGAGCATATGCACCAAATACAAATAATATCTTCATTTAGCCATTTCTTTACAATTTAATCAATATAGTACAGCGAGGGTGGAGAGAGATTTAACTAAACCAGCTGCCGACTAATATTCTAAAGATACCCAGTCTTTTTCCATTGCTTGTGAGACACTCCTCTGAACACAGTATGATGCCACAGCAAATGTGAGTTGCACGTGTGGGCAGAATGAATAACTGGGGGTTGATTAATGAAGGGGCTTGAGGGACTCAAAATCCTAAGAATGGCTGTAGTTGATTGCTAGGATTAGTGGATGAGATTTTCATACCACCTGATCCTTGCTCATCTTGTCAGCATTTGTCCCTCCTGCTTACCTTAAATGAGAAGTTTATGGAAATGAAAGGGCAGCAGACAGAGGGAGAAGCAGCAGTTAAGAGCAATTGCCTGCGGAAGAAAAGGTAAGGCTGAAAGAATGCAACCAGGTGGGTTGGGCGTGGTCGATACCATCACTGATTTCTGTTTTGTACCAGGGTCATGGTGGACTCGTACATCAGTTTTGACCCTCAACGTCAACATCAGATGGAACAGCCCAGAAAAAAAGTCCTTCCATCCCAACTTCTCTTTGAATGGAAGAACCCCATCCATGTCATGCTTCATAAGGATGCGGTCAACAAGGCCTTGAATGCTTCTGGCAATGGTGAGCCCTCTGCCTTTTGCCAGCACTGTCTTAGTTTGACGCATCCTTCCTACTTTCCTCAAATAGGCGTCTTCCTCCTTCTAACTCCCTCTCCTTGTTTCTAGTTTTGTCATTAGCAGCAAACAGAATATGTTGTACCTTTACATAGTGAGTTGCCCCATCAATTTTTATTTTGAAAAGAAATTTTCAGGTTTTTAACACAATAAAGAAAAGAAAACCATTCACGTAGTTGACTACTGTCCTTTTGGAAGTAAGGTAATGAAACGGTAGCAGACTATGCCATCCTCAGATATGCCACTTTGGAATAAGAATTATTTTGAGCTGAAGGCAACTGAGAAGGAACAGAAGCCAGAAAAGCTCCCTGCCCTCTTCCTAGTTGCCTCAAAGCAGGACATACATTTTCAAAAGTGTCCCCTGCTCTCTTCTCTACCAGGAAAGACAAAAGTTAATCCCCAGATGTAGCCTGTCCAGTGGGAAGACAGTAGCAAATACTCAGCAGTGTTTGCAGAGTTCTCATTATTCCACAGTCTCACCAACACTCGATGTTGTCACACTTAAAAATTTTTGCCAATTGGGTGGTAGTATAATGTTTCTAGTATATATTTACAATTGTTTTTTCTTTTAGTAATGCAGCCTTAGTAAACTGCTGTGGAATCTTAAAAAAAAAAACACACACACAAAGTCTTGCATTACTATTAGTTAAAGTAAACTTTTGCCAAGTTAAATTCCCAAATGTTGGATTTTTGTACAGATTGCTCCCAGTTGACCGTTTCTAATTTTTACTGGAAGATCTAAAGCACAGCTATACCTTTCAGCTTTGCAACATCCTTAAGTACTATGAAAATGTGTCAGTTGAGGACCTGTTGTGCTCTTTGCCCTGTGCAGGGCTCTTGGCACTCAAAGATGGACAAGGCATCTAAAAGGAGCATGCCTCTGATGGGGACCATGGACTCCCGTTTTTATTATCTGAAGCCCCATCTGTGAAAATGCTGGCAGGTCAAAGGACACAGCACACATTCCCAGCAGATCTCTAAGAAAACTCCCATTTATTGTCTATAACTATTTTATTATACTGACTTTGTACATTGCTTTCATTTCATTGTATAACATTACCTTCTCAAAAAACTTCCACATAACATGTACACTGGTATGTGTAAAAACGAACAATTTTGGCTCCATATAAGTTATCCACTTTCAGGTGCTGTGTAACTCTAAATTAGATATTGAATTTTGGAATTACTTGATCATTTTTAGTAAAAATAATTTAATGATTCAAAATAAACTACTAAAAAACCATGATTTATGCATACACTACTTAATTATAGAAAGTCTTTTGGCATACTTATCCTGTTTATAGTTGTAGTTTTTGAGTGGTAAAATTTCCAAATTTAACTCCAATAGAAAACATAAGGACTATAGCATCTATAATATTCAGTCATGAAATTTAAAAAAATAATAAAGTCTATTAATTTCATATGAGGCAAATATTAGTTACCCAAGTAACAAAATTTAGAATTCATGAAGACTAAGATAGACAACAAAAGATGTGCTAACGAGAGACCTTCAAGATGGTGGAGGAGTAAGACGTGGAGATCACCCTCCTCCTCACAAATACATCAGAAATACAACTACACGTGGAACAACTCCTACAGAACATCTATTGAATGCTGGCAGAAGACCTCAGACTTCCCAAAAGGCAAGAAACTCCCACATACCTGGTGATGGGGCTGATAGGGTCTTGGTGCTCCAGCTGGTGTCAGGTCTGTGCCTCTGAGGTGGGAGATCTGAGTTCAGGACACTGGTCCACCAGAGACCTCCTGGCTCCACATAATATCAAATAGAGAAAACTCTCCCAGAGATCTCCATCTCAATGCTAAGACCCAGCTCCACTCAATGACCAGCAAGCTACAGTGCTGGACATCCTATGCCAACCAACTAGCAAGACAGGAACAAAGCCCATCCATTAGCAGAGAGGCTGCCTAAAATCATAATAAGGTCACAGACACCCCAAAACACACCACCAGATGCAATCCTGCCCACCAGAAAAACAAGATCCAGCCTCATGCACCAGAACACAGGCACTAGTCCCCTCCAAAAGGAAGCCTACACAACCTGCTGAACCAACCTTAGCCTCTGGGGGCAGACACCAAAAACAACGGGAACTACAAACCTGCAGCCTGCCAAAAGGAAACCCCAAACACAGTAAGTTAAACAAAATGAGAAGACAGAGAAACACACAGCTGATGAAGGAGAAAGGTAAAAACTTACCAGACCAAACAAATGAAGAGGAAATAGGCAGTCTAACTGAAAAAGAATTCAGAGTAATGACACTAAAGATGATCCAAAATCTTGGAAATAGAATGGAGAAAATAAAAGAAACACTTAACAAGGAACTAGAAGAACTAAAGAGCAAATAAACAATGATGAACAGCACAATAAATGAAATTAAAAATTCTTTAGAAGGAATCAATAGCAGAATAACTGAGGCAGAAGAATGGAGAAGTGATTTGGAAGATAAAATAGTGGAATTACTGCAGAGCAGAATAAAGAAAAAAGAATGAAAAGAATTGAGGACAGTCTCAGAGAGCTCTCGGACAACATTAAACACACCAACATTCTAATTATAGGGGTCCCAGAAGAAGAAGAGAAAAAGTAAGGGACTAAGAAAATATTTGAAGAGATTATAGTTGAAAACTTCCCTAATATGGGAAAGGAAAGAGTCAATCAAGTCCAGGAAGTGCAGAGAGTTCCATACAGGATAAATCCAAGGAGAAACACACCAAGACACATATTAATCAAACTATCAAAAATTAAATACAAAGAAAAAATATTAAAAGCATCAAGGGAAAAACAACAAATAACATACAAGGGAATCCCCCTAAGGTTAACAGCTGATCTTTCAGCAGAAACTCTGCAAGCCAGAAGGGAGTGGCAGGCCATATTTAAAGGGATGAAAGGGAAAAACCTACAACGAAGATTACTCTACCCAGCAAGGATCTCATTCAGATTCAACGGAGAAATTAAAACTTTTACACAAAAGCAAAAGATAAGAGAATTCAGCACCACCAAACCAGCTTTACAACAAATGCTAAAGGAACTTCTCTAGGCAGGAAACACAAGAGAAGGAAAAGACCTATAATAACAACCCCCCCAAAATTACAAAAATGGTAATAGGAACATACATATCGATAATTACCTTAAATGCAGATGAAGTAAATGCTCCAACCAAAACACATAGACTGGCTGAATGGATCCAAACACATGAGCCATATATATATGTCTACAAGATACCCACTTCAAACCTAGGGACACATACAGACTGAAAGTGAGGGGATGGAAAAAGATATTCTATGAAAGTGGAAATCAAAGGAAAGCTGCAGTAGCAATTCTCATATCAGACAAGATAGACTTTAAAATAAAGACTATTACAAGAGACAAAGAAGGACACTACCTAATGATCAAGGGATCAATCTAAGAAGATATAGCAATTGTAAATATCTATGCATCCAACATCAGAGCACCTCAATACATAAGGCAAATGCTAACAGACATAAAAAGGGAAAGTGACAGTAACACAATCATTGTAGGGGACTTTAGCACTCCAATTTCAGCAATGGACAGATTGTCCAATGTGAAAATAAGTAAGGAAACACAAGCTTTAAATGACACATTAAACAAGATGGACTTAAATGATATTTATAGGACATTCCATCCAAAAACAACAGAATACAATTTCTTCTCATGTGCTCATGGAACATTCTGCAGGATAGATCATATCCTGGGTCACAAATCAAGCCTTGGTAAATTTAAGAAAATTGAAATCATATCAAGTATCTTTTCCAACCACAACGCTATGAGGCTAGATATAAATTACAGGGAAAAATCTGTAAAAAATAAAAACACATGGAGGCTAAACAGTACACTACTTAATAACCAGAGATCACTGAAGAAATCAAAGGGAAATAAAAAAATACCTAGAGACAAATGACAATGAAAACACGACAACACAAAACCTATGGGATGCAGCAAAAGCAGTTCTAAGAGGGAAGTTTATAGCAATACAATCCTACCTCAGGAAACAAGAAACATCTCAAATAAACAACCTAACCTTACAGCTAAACTAATTAGAGACAGATGAACAAAAAACCCCCAAAGTTAGCAGAGGGAAAGAAATCATAAAGATCAGATCAGAAATAAATAAAAAAGAAATGAAGGAAACAATAGCAAAGAGCCATAAAACTAAAAGCTGGTTCTTTGAGAAGATAAACAAAATTGATAAACCATTAGCCAGACTCATCAAGAAAAAAAGGGAGAACACACAAATCAATAGAATTAGAAATGAAAAAGGAGAAGTAACAACTGTCGCTGCAGAAATACAAAGGATCATGAGAGATTACTGAAAGCAACTATATACCAATAAACTGGACAACCTGGAAGAAATGGACAAATTCTTAGAAAAGCACAACGTTCTGAGACGGAACCAGGAAGAAATAGAACATATAAACAGATCAATCACAAGCACTGAAATTGAGACTGTGATTAAAAATTTTCCAACAAAAAAAAGCTCAGGACCAGATGGCTTCACAGGTGAATTCTATTGAACATTTAGAGAAGAGCTAACATCTATACTTCTCAAACTCATACAAAATATAACAGAGGGAGGAACACTCCCAAACTCATTCTAGGAGGCTACCATAACCCTGATACCAAAACCAGACAAAGATATCACAAAGAAAGAAAAGTACAGGCCAATATCACTAATCAACATAGATGCAAAAATCCTCAACAAAATACTAGCAAACAGAATCCAACAGCATGTTAAAAGGATCATACACCATGATCAAGTGGGGTTTACCCCAGGAATGCAAGGATTCTTCAATATATGCAAATCAATCAATGTGATACACCATATTAAGAAATTGAAGGAGAAAACCCATATGATCATCTCAATAGATGCAGAGAAAGCTTTCAACAAAATTCAACACCCATTTATGATTAAAAACGTCCAGAAAGCAGGCATAGAGGGAACTTACCTCAACATAATACAGGCCATATATGACAAACCCACAGCCAACATCGTTCTCAGTGGTAAAAAACTGAAACCATTTTCACTAAGATCAGGAACAAAACAAGGCTGTCCACTCGCACCACTATTATTCAACATTGTTTTGGAAGTTTTAGCCACAGCAATCAGAGAAGAAAAAGAAATCCAAATTGGAAAAGAAGTAAAGCTGTCACTGTTTGCAGATGACATGATATGATACAGAGAGAATCCTAAAGATACCATCAGAAATCTACTAGAGCTAAGCAATGAATTTGGTAAAGTAGCAGGATACAAAATTAATGCACAGAAATCTCTGGCATTCCTATACACTAATGATGAAAAATCTGAAAGAGAATTTAAGGAAACACTCCCATTTACCATTGCAATGAAAAGAATAAAATACCTAGGAAAAAAGATACCTAAGGAGACAAAAGACCTGTATGCAGAAAACTATAAGACACTGATGAAAGAAATTAAAGATGATAGAAACAGATGGAGAGATACACCATGTTTTTGGATTGGAAGGATCAACAGTGTGAAAATGACTATACTACCCAAAGCAATCTACAGATTCAATGCAATCCCTATCAAATTACCAATGGCATTTTTCATAGAACTAGAACAAAAAATTTCACAATTTGTATGGAAGCACAAAAGACCCTGAATAGCTGAAGCAATCTTGAGAAAGAAAAATGGAGCTGGAGGAATCAGGCTCCTGGACTTCAGACTACACTACAAAGCTACAGTAATCAAGACAATATGGTACTGGCACAAAAACAGAAATAGAGATCAATGGAACATGATTGAAAGCCCAGTGATAAACCCACGCACATATGGTCACCTTATTTTTGATAAAGGAGGCAGGAATGTGCAGTGGAGAAAGGACAGCCTCTTCAATAAGTGGTGCTGGGAAAACCGGACAGCTACATATAAAAGAATGAAATTAGAACACCCTCTAACACCATACACAAAAATAAACTCAAAATGGATTAAAGACCTAAATGTAAGGCCAGACACTGTCAAACTCTTAGAGGAAAACATAGGCAGAGCACTCTAGGATATATATCATAGCTAGATCCTTTTTACCCACCTCCTAAAGAAATGGAAATAAAAACAAAAATACACAAATGGGACCTAATGAAACTTAAAAGCTTTTGCACAGCAAAGGAAACCATAAACAAGACCAAGAGACAACCCTCAGAATGGGAGAAAATATTAGCAAATGAAGGAACTGACAAAGATTTAGCCTCCAAAATTTACAAGCACCTCATGCAGCTCAATATCAAAAAAACAAACAACCCTATCCAAAAATGGGCAGAAAACCTAAATAGACATTTCTCCAAAGAAGACATACAGATTGCCAGCAAACACATGAAAGAATGTTCAATATCACTAATCATTAGAGAAATGCAAATCAAAACTACAATGAGGTATCACCTCACATCAGTCAGAATGGCCATCATCAAAAAATCTACAAACAGTAAATGCTGGAGAGGTTGTGGAGAAAAGGGAACCCTCTTGCACTGTTGGTGGGAATGTAAACTGATATAACCACTATGTAGAACAGTATGGAGGTTCCTTAAAAAACTAAAAATAGAACTACCATACGACCCAGTAATCCTACTACTGGGCATATATGCTGAGAAAACCATAATTCAAAAAGAATCATATACCACAATGTTCATTTCAGCTCTATTTACAATAGCCAGGACGTGGAAGCAACCTAAGTGTCCATCGACAGATGAATGGATAAAGAAGATGTGGCACATGTATACAATGGAATATTACTCAGCCATAAAAAGAAATGAAATTGAGTTATTTGTAGTGAGGTGGATGGACCTAGAGTGTGTCATATAGAGTGAAGTAAGACAGAAAGAGAAAAACAAATATCGTATGCCAACACATATATATATGGCATCTAAAAAAAAAAGAAAAGTTTCTGATGAACCTAGGGGCAGGACAGGAATAAAGATGCAGACGTAGAGAATGTCTTGAGGACACGGGGAGGGGGAAGGGTAAGCTGGGATGAAGTGAGAGTGGCATGGACTTATATACAGTACCAAATGTAAAATAGATACCTAGTGGGAAGCATCCGCATAGCACAGGAAGATCAGCTCCGTGTTTTGTGACCACCTAGAGGGGTGGAATAGGGAGGGTGGGAGGGAGACGCAAGAGGGAAGAGATATGGGAACATATGTATATGTATAACTGATTCACTTTGTTATACAGCAGAAACTAACACACCATTGTAAAGCACTTATACTCCAATAAAGACGTTAAAAAAAAGTGTTAATATAATTAGTGTTTGCCCCAGTGTGAAATCCAACATATATAACCTCATTAGACAGAAAAATTTTAGATCAAATAATGAGAGCTTTTATAGTTGCATAACATTTTACATTTTAATTAGGACTTTCATATTCATTTTCATATTTGAGGAAAAGAATATCCTTAATATTTGTGATAGTCTTTAGTGCTATTTGCCAAATCTTTCTGGCTTTCGACCTCCTGGTATGATTATATTTCCCACCACCTGAAGAGATTAAGCATGTCTCTGTGACTTGCTTTGGCTAAAATTGTGAGAGCAGGAGTATCCTGAAACATTTCTGGGCAAAGTTTTGAGAGCTTGTATGCAGTTCCTCACATTTTCTTCTCCCTGCCTTGATGATCACAGAAGCACGTGACAAGATGGGGCCTCTATCAGCCTGGGATTCCGAGTGACTACAGGGCTCAGAGCTCACAGCTGATTCACAAGCACTTAGTATGAGGGAGGCACAAACCTTCGAGAATTTGAGCTTGCTTGTTACCACAGAAAACTCTTGCCCATCCTGACAGACATTCTTCAAAGGCTATAGAGAAGAGTGGCTCACAGTGAGAATTTGGAGTCAGGGTCCCGGGTGGTAGACCACTGAGCAGGTATTAGTTGTCTTTGCTGTTATTCCTACCAGTAGTGCTATTGCCGTTCTATAGGCTTCAAAAACTGAGAAACAGGGACCATGAATGACTTATCTAAGGTTGCCTGATGTATTCATTCATACTATTATTTTTATTGTTACTTTATAGACAGATAATTATGGCACAAATACTATAATGGTGTTAAAGTGACAATAAAATAATAATAAAAATAATAACAGGTAAATTTATTAAATTCTTGCTATGTGACAGGGCTTAAGTACATATATTAACTATTTTGAAATTCAGGTAATTTTTAGAGTCCTAAAAACTGTAGCATTTTGACTATAGGTTGCCATATGTTCAATTGTTCAACATATTTTAAAATGTCTTATTTCAAGAATTACATATATACTGTAAAGTACACTGGTGTTAAATGGATGGCTTGATGAATTTTCACAAAGTTGACCATCTTTGCCATCAACATGGATAGAGATATAACTAGGACCAGAACCCTAGAAGACTTCCATGATCCCATCCAGTCATTAACCCCTCCCAAAGTCACTGTTGTCCCAATTATCATAGAATAGTTTTGCTTAATTAGTTGGGAACTCTGTATAAAAGGAATCCTATAGTAGGTACTCTTGTATATAAATTCTTTCACTAGACATTGCATATGCAATTTTCATCAGTTTGGTACCATGTTTACTTGTTTACTTTTTTATTGCTCTATAGAATTTCATTGTATAACTATAAAGAAATTCATTTCCTGGGGCTTCCCTGGTGGCGCAGTGGTTGAGAGTCCGCCTGCCGATGCAGGGGACGCGGGTTCCTGCCCCGGTCCGGGAAGATCCCACATGCCGCGGAGCGGCTGGGCCCATGAGCCATGGCTGCTGAGCCCGCGCGTCCGGAGCCTGTGCTCCGCAACGGGAGAGGCCACAGCAGTGAGAGGCCCGTGTACCACAAAAAAAAAAAAAAAAAAAAATTCATTTCTTAATTTTATTGTTGCTGAAAATTTGATTTGGGTTGTTTCTAATTTGGGCTATTACAGTTAATGCTCTTAGAAACAAATACATGCATACATACATAAATACATAAATACGTGTGTATGCATGCACACAATACCTGTACCTTTCCTTGTACAAGTATAGGTGTGTCTGTCGATTCTATGAGTCAAATTTCTGGGTCATAAAGTAATTATATATTTTACTTTAGTACAGTGGCAAAAAGTTTAACAGAGAGACTGTACTAATTTACATTTTTACATACAGTATATGAAATTTCAGGTTGCTCTGTATCTTCCCACTACCTTGGTAATAATTTGTCTTTTTTTTTGGCCATTCTAGTGGTGGTGAAATTATTTTCATTTTCCTCATGATATTGAGCACATACTGCACATTTGGGTATCCTCTTTCACGAAGTTTTGGTACAGGACTTTTATCTACTGAAATATGTTTCCCTCCCTTTTCTTTTACTGATCTGTAGGAATTGTTATCATATGTCCTGATTATGAATTGTGTTCTGTTTAAGTAATCGATGCCTTTGCCAAGGTAATTAAGATATTCTACTTGATGTCTTCTAGGAGTGTTATTTTTTAATTTTCACACTTTGTCTACAATCCATCTGCAATTGATTTTGTATATGGTGTGATACAGGAGTCAAGATTTATATTTGCCTGGTGGAAAATATATTCAACTGACCCAGCACCATTTTAGAAAACATTATCATTTCCAAAGCATTTCAGTGACATTTTTGGCATAAATCAGGAGATTTTATATATACGTGCTGATATGTTTCTGGTCTGTATATTTTGCTCCAATGACCTGCCTATCTGTTAGATCCTAGCTTTTCCAGTAGAGTCAGAAACAGATGTGTTCAAGCTATAGTTTAAGGACTCTCAATAGCATTCGAAATATGACTAATATATTTGACTTTTAAAGCATAAGTTGAGTCGTCACAAATCTGAAGTTACACTAAAAGAGACTAAATGGATTTTTATTTGAAATATTTGAATTTTAAATATCAAATTGGAAGTATTTGAAATAATGGAACCATGCCTGATGATGAGAAAAATAGATTCTCACTTAAGCACGTGATGATTTCATAGTTATTTTTAGGAAGGCCATCAACAGAAATTACATTTGTGTTATGCCAGAATTGCTTTTCCACTTGTGGTTTCTATAATTCAGTCTATTTTTAGTCATTGTAAAGAGTAAGATCACAAAAAGATCACTACTATCAAGCCACACCCATCTGCTTTCAGTAACATATGAGTAGGCCCAGGGAAAAATGCCAAAGTTGTGGCACTGAGTAATTCTTTGCTCTTGTTGTGTTATATTCCAGGTCACTGAAATCAAAGGGAAAGCTGGAAAGTAAAATGGTGTCTGTTTTATTAATTCTCCCTCAGGGCTGTTTGCATACAGAGTGTAGCCCAACTGAAAGCAGCTCTTTTGCCCCTTTCCTGTTTGCCCATTTCCCTTCCCCTCTAACCTTAAAAGAACCTAAGTATAGAAAAAAAGATCACTAGGCAATTTAACCTAACTCCTGACCTATGCTCTCCTGAATGCACACCATGCCTTGCCTAACCTGTTGATTCTTCTCCTAGGTAAAAAGAACGAAGAATTAAGCAGTTAAAGAATGACTAGCTCTCTATCCTCAACAGCCCGCTTAGCAATCCTGCAGGTGGATCACATAGGCAAGATCACATCTGAAGAAAGAGTCATCTAGTTTGCACCCAATGGAGAATGATACAGAACCCAACATCCTGACTTGATGATTCACTGAGATCATTCTCCCTTTAAAAAATGTCCTGGCTCAGCAGAATGCTCAGAGTTGGTCTCAGGACACGAGTCCACCTTTGCCCCAGGTAGCCGGCTATTCTGATTAAAGCACCTTTCCTTTCTATTGCTACTTGCCTCTCAAATTATTGGCTTTTGAGCGGTGAGCAGCAGAAGCTGAGTTCGGTAATATAATGACGTCAAGTCACTATCACGAGGCCTTTAACATGCAAGAATTCATCATGGTAGCTGGATCACCAAAGCCAAGAAAGGAAATCACAAGGCAAGCAGAACTAAAACTCTAAATAATCATATTGGAACTCAACAAGACAGAGCAGTACTGGAATGGGGCAGGAGGAATTCCAGAGCCAGTTAATTCCAGGATGCAGCTGGTTATAGTGAGTCAGGACAGAAGATGTGCTTCAGGGGTTTAACTATGGTTTGGAAATATACAGTGTCAACAGGGCTACCAAATAGAGCTGGAGCCTTAAAAGAAATCAGTCTCCAGTTATTTTATTTGTTCGTATTTCACACCGAAAGCTTTTTTACGTTCTTACAAAGTTTATCCTTTAAACTTATTGTATGGTATTTCTTGAGGGAAGGGAAGAAACTGTTCTTGTTTCTGTTTATATAATGAAAATATAGTCTCCAGAGTTTCTTAGTGATATTCCAGAGAGAACAAAACATAACTCTCAAAACCCACGAACCCTATGTTTTTCTACTTATTATATTTTCTACTTATTTTAATTACTTATTTCTACTTGTTTTCTACTTATAGGGTAGTGGGCTTTGGTCTAAAAATGAATAAAATTTTACAAAAACAAATCTATTTGTTAAAAGTGATCTCATGTACTCAGGAAAGGTCTTGCCCTCAAATTAACCTTTTATTATACTGAGATTGTTTTACTGCTATTTTTCTAGCAATATTGGCTAACCACGTGTCTTTATTGGGGCTAGCGTAAGAAGGTCCTACAAAATTCAGGTTACTCAGGACTGAACACTGCCACAAACTGTAAACCTAAGGTTTTATTCTGAGAAGTTGTTTTTTGAGGCATCACTCAAACAACTGAGTAATGCAAATGGGGTATTTGGCTGTCACTAGCATGTTATTAGACTTTGAGTGGTTTTGATGATTTCTATTACCCAAGCTAATGCTATTTGCTGTTTTAGCATCTCAATGTCCAGCAGTACTGATGCTCTTCTGAACATATTTAAACAGAAGCAGGAATGCACCCTTTGCTATTAGGGAGATTCAAACACAGCTGTCCCTCAACTTGCTTCTAGATTGCTATTGGCCATGCCTTCTGTATATATTTCAATTGTTATCAGACTTTTCACTTTTTTGGCAAGTTCAGATTTTCAACCTGTCATGAAAATACATCTCTTGATGATAAGAATTCATTTGTAATATCTTAATAAAGATGTCCAAGACATGGGTTGATCTGATCAAATATCACCCTCCATAGCTGTTCACTATGCTTCCCCCTACTTTTCTTTTATGGGGTACCTTTAATGAGCATGTAAATTATTACCTTTGCTTATTAGTAGACCTCACCACTTGGGAAGAACTGGCTTGGTGTCTTGTAATACATGCCATTTGAAATGCATTCAAAACATGCAACAGCAAAGCTCTTAATAAATGGCTGTGGAGAAATAGCATATATATTTATTTTTCAGGTAGAAAATTTGCATATTATGTTGATATTAGGATCTGAGCTCAGCGAGTAAAGGGTCATTTGCATTGAGTCAAAATGACACCCAAAGGAATGTGAGACACCCTTAAAGTAGTATGTCATTGCCTCTAATATTTAACATAACCCCTTGCTTTTCTTTGCTCTTGTTGCCTCAATCTAAAAGCCCTGTAATGCACCTATAGGGTATAATGCAAAATACAGCTGTTCACCAAAATTCATATTCCCCTTTCTCCAGAGTAATAGAATTGTAGCTGGATGACATCCTGAGGTCCCTTTGCAACTAGTGCGGTCACGTAGCTAAGCTCCTGCAAACAGAATAGTTGTGTGCAAATTTTATGCTCTGTCCAATAAAACTGTGTATATTAGCTTTTTCATACTCTTTGCTTTTCTGTTTTTCTGGCTGGAATAAAGAATGAAGTGACCTTAGAAGCCATCTACTAAATAAGGTAGAGCCACTGTCAGTCTCAGTTGTTAAATAACTGTGTAAGAGAACCACTCGCCTCTGCTCCTCTCTACTAGCCTTCAATACACTCAGAAAAGCATTAGGTGAGAGAGAATAAATTTCTACATCCCATAAGCCACTGAGTTATTGTTGCAGTTCTTGTTATAACATCCTGTTAAATCAAACTAATACACAAAGCAAAGCCCACAACTCTCTCCTTCCATTAACTTAGTAATTTAACAGTTCCCAGTCCCAAGAAGCAGTGTTTTAGTGGCTGGTCTTAACTGTCCAATCAAAACGTGACTTTTTATCATTATAGACAAAGACTCACCCAGTTCTCCAGCCTCTACTAAGGATGGCAGTACTCCTTAGCAGTAGTTTTTCTTTTGCAATCCTTAGTCAAATACAGGTCAGCATCATTTCAATACAAACCCTTCCTGCACGTGCTCCTGGGCATTCAACCTCCTGCTGGGCTTGCTAAAGCCAAGGCATTAATATGATCCATTGAGGTCCCCCCCTGTGTTAACTTGCCAGCTTTAACAAATTAGATACAGGACAGCCAGTTACCTTTGAAATTCAGATAAAGAATAAATAATTCTTTAGCATAAGTATGCCCTATAAATAGAAAAAGTTCTTTTATTGCTACAACTGTCCTTAGACTATTATGCTCTCATGAAACATCCAGAGGGCTTGGAAAGAGATCTAGTCAGAAAAAGACCAACAAGCACCATTTGACAAACAAGAGGCTACAGGTGACTGGAAAACACTTCTGAGGACTTGTTACAAACATTAAATAAAATAAACATAAAAATACTTTTATTAAATCTACTATTAAAGTATGTTTACTCCTCATTTCCTCTGTATTTCCTTTTTTGTTTTATTCCATTTCTGCTTGGTTGTTCACTAGCTGTGTGATCTTTTTTTTTTTTCTTAACATTTTCATTGGAGTATAATTGCTTTACAATGGTGTGTTAGTTTCTGCTGTATAACAAAGTGAATCAGCTATACATATACATATATCCCCATATCCCCTCCCTCTTGAGTCTCCCTCCCACCCTCCCTATCCCACCCTTCTAGGTGGTCACAAAGCACCAAGCTGATCTCCCTGCGATGCAGCTGCTTCCCACTAGCTATCTATTTTACATGTATATGTCATATATAATGTATATATGTCAATGCTATTCTCTCACTTGGTCCCAGCTTACCCTTCCCCCTCCCTGTATCCTCAAGTCCATTCTTTACCTCTGTGTTTTTATTCCTGTCCTGCCCCTAGATTCATCAGAACCTTTTTTTTTTTTTTTAGATTCCATATATATGTGTTAGCATACAGTATTTTTTTTTCTCTTTCTGACTTACTTCACTCTGTGTGACAGACTCCTAAATCCATCCACCTCACTACAAATAACTCAATTTCATTTCTTTTTATGGCTGAGTAATATTCCATTGTATATATGTGCCACATCTTCTTTATCCATTCATCTGTCGATGGACACTTAGGTTGCTTCCATGTCCTGGCTATTGTAAATAGTGCTGCAAAGTGACTTTTAAAGTGACTTAACCTCTTTGAGCTTCAGTTTCTTTATCTATAAACTGGAATAAGTATTACTATCAAATTTTATTCTTAATTATACTGTCACACATAAGATCAGCTTTAAAAATATTGTGAGACAGGAAAAACAGGAAGTAGCTCTTTGCAACTTCATCTTCTTAAAGGGTTGTTCTAAGTTTTAAATGAGATAATGTCAATAAATATGTTTTAAATCTTCTAATATTTTCTATAGAAATGAAGTACCAGTCATTTTAAGAATCAGACTTAACATCTTTCATCTGTCTTAGTGAGACCACCTGTTTTATCCAGGCCAATATCTGACTCAGCACAAGTGATTCATAGTCTTTACTTTACTTCTTTCCTATCGCAGTCAATTTCCAGTCACGCTCACTTTCAAACATTCAACATAAATTTACAGAACACTTACTGTACACCAGACACCAGTAATCCAGTGTCTTTATGCTGAATTCCACTTCTACGATTATGATCTTTATCCAATGACCTTATTCGTGTTAGGTTTCTTCAAACATTGCACTCTAGCAATAAATTTCATTTTGCTTGGAAAGCTAGGCTTAGACAGAATTATGAATGGGTGAAATTTTCCTTTTCCCTTCTTGGTTCCTTTAACTGGTTGAATAGTTAAAATGACACAAGAAAGATCAGCAGGAGAAAATCAAATGTAATTATATATATACATACAGGGACTCTGTATAAACATGGGAGAGTCCAAAGACAGGCAAGATGATGTATAGATTTCATTCTGGACTACAGAAAGGAGGGCAGGGGTCTGGGACTTCAAAGAGAAGGAATGTAATTCACAGGAAGATGAAAAAAGAGCAGATGTTTGGTAAACAAATGTTTGCTGGGCCATGTAGAAACAATGGGACACAGAGAAATTTTAACAAGCAGACTTTGTTAGGTTCCTCCCTGTCTACACACCTAGTTCATATTATACTATAGATCTCTCTGGTATAGTTCTCCTTCCTGGAATATGCTCTCTATCTAAATTCTTTTAGGCAGTTAAGGGAGAGGTGAAAAAAATAACTTCCTGAGTCTTCTGTTTCTTCTGCATGCCAAAGGAACACATTTAGGGGTGGCCAACTTTGCTTCCCTCCAGTGAATAACCACAAGCATAGCTTATTTCTTGTTGCCACCTTGGTAAGTCCATCCTCATTCCAGACGCTCAGACCTCATAGTCTCTCCCACTTTCCTATCAACTTTTCTTCTCTGATCACACCTTCACATTCCATAACTAATATGGACCAGTTCTACATCTGTTTCAAAATACAGCACAGATGTCTTTCCCACAGTCCTGGTGTCATACTACACAGCTTGGAGCAGGGCGTCCACTGCTCTTATTACTGTCTGCTAAGAGTTTTTCACACGTAGGCAAATCTCCCCAATTACTGTATAAGTTTCTCAAATAGAGGGAGAATGCCTTCAAGTTTTTCAGTACCCTTTTCATCACCAAGATCACGGTATCAGGTTTATATCAGGCCTGCCTTTAAATAGTTCTTATTAGTTGATTGACAGAAAAGAGTTTAAATTTTCTGGTGGTCAGTATGTCCGGCCGAGTCAAGGCTATTGCATCTCCTTGCTTCTCTGCATGCCCACAGATCTCCCTCCTAGGGATTCATCCAGAGAGAAATGGCATCCTAATACCTAGCTTTTAGAATTGCTGGCCTCATCCCACTCTCACTCAAGTGCACCACTTGAAGGGTCTTAACAAGTTCTTGGTCTATTTTCAAGGGGCTGGGCAGGGTGCCAAAGCTTGTGTAATTTCCCAAGCTACCTGCTGTTTGCTTAATGGTACTGACTTGCCAAGGATTAGTAATTCCAAAGTGGTTTATAGCGTTTAAAAATAAAAACAGTTTGCTGTGAGGCCATTCAAAGAAAGCCATGCAGGCTTGCCCTTGGAAACACGGCTATTCAACTCAATGAGCTGCATTTCATATTTTGTTTTTCTGAACTATGGAAGTAGGTAAACAATAGTTTACTGCCTACTATGGGTCAGATACTGTAATAGTTGGAGGAACTAGAGAAACATATATACTATCCAGTTCATATCCTCCCAGAGCTCAGAGTGTATTTATAGTATGTGCATGGGAGGAGAGAAATAGACAATTATGACATAGGGTTAAAGAATGGGCAAGGAACACCACTTAAGTAGTGCAGGAGGGAAATCTAACCCAGAATCATGGTGACAGGTATAAGAAGAGATAAGAAGACTTTGTAGAAGAGGTCAAAGATGATACTTCACGAATACGGAGAATCTGCTTGGGTAAAGAGGAGCTAAGCAGATGTCTTGCCACTTTTTTCTGAGAGTAGAAAATACAGAGAATGTGAAAATACAAAGAATGTGAGGAATGACACAGCTGAGGGACTGCAAGTGGTCTGATGTGGCTGGAGCCACAAAAAGGAGGAGCATGTGGTGATAGATCAAAGGATAGAGATGCAGGGTCTAGACGATGAAGGGCCTTCTATGCTCTGATGAGGAACTGCCATGTGCAATCACTTGGATGACATTATATTGATCCCCAACGAATATTTAATCAATTTAATAATACATAGTGAATTACATCTTAGGCCCAGGTGGCCATAATGTTTTCAGGTATTTAGAATCTTTAAACAACTTCTCAATATATTCAATGTGTATTTGGTTTTCTAAATTATTTATGTATTTATCTTAAAACAATGGGGGTAATGGGAGTAAAGATTATTCCAATGGCAAATGTTCAATGCATGAATTGAAATGGGAAATATAAGGCACATAAATAAGGCCATTTTTACTTAGAGAACATCATTTTTTTTTATATACTGCAAGAAAACATACTTGAAAAAGTGGGCTGAGAATGACATAGCAGAGTTCACGTTTGTGTAAGAGGTAAGTGGAAAAAAAAACCTCATTTCTCTGCAATAAGTTTCGAAATCAAGAACTCACCATTTTCTTTTGGGTTTCTAACTTTAGTAATATTCCATTCTTAATTTCCTTACCTCGTTCAAAACAAGCACTATTGTTTCATATTTTATCATCTCGTGCTCATTCTCATAGTCTAGGTAATCTGGAAGTCACAGGCAGCTTCCTTCTCGGATGTGTGCTAAGACAATTTTCCTCCACATTTGCCATCTCACAAATGTTTCAGATTTAAAAATAATTCAGGTATATTGTGAAATAAGTTTTATATTTGTCAGGCAAATACAGCTCTATTTTTCATGTATATCTAATCTCCTAAGAAAAAAAGGAATAAAGAACAATAATATAATATTGATAAATTATTTTGTCTGAATTACTCTATTAAATGACTATAAAGTATTTAAAAAATTCAGAAAGAAATATGCACCTAGAACTTCTCACAAGGGCTACTACTCTACAAAACTATGAGCATGAAAAAATTGCATTCCAACTAGAGTTTTACTACCAAAAAATGCTCTAAGGAAAATGTAATTAAAAAATACAAAATGTGTTATAAACTGCATATATTAATATTTTTGGCCCAACAATTCTAATCCTTAAAATAATTCTAACCACAGCAGTAGGGTCTTTTGCATTTGATACTCTCTTTGCTTGGAATGGTCATCAAGATGTACATTTGTTCCTCGCTTCTCTTCTGTCTTTATCTAAATGTCATTTCTGAAGTCACTTCCCTGACCACTTCACTTAAAATCGCAGCCCATTCCTTCCCCCTTCTCTGATTTATTTTTCTCCATGCCACTCACCACTTTCCGACATGCTATATATTGTACTTATTTGTTTTCTTTCCTGTTTGTCTCCTATTAGAATATAAATTCAAGGATCTCCATTCGTTTCACTGCTCTATCAACATCTAAAGCAGTGCATGGCAAACATGGACATTCAATATAGATTTGTTAGTGAATGAGTATATTTTTCACACAGATGTTCATTACAATTTTTTATTTGAGAGGCAAAAAATAAAAATCTTTCTAAATGTGTAACAACTAAGACACAGTTAAGTACACAGAATAGTTCACTTACATGATGGAATATCATGCAACTATTCAATGTTTATAAATATTTATAAAGCACAGAGAAACATTTATATTAAAATTTTATGTGAAAAAAGGGGCACCAAAATTTGTGTAGACTATGATTACAACCACATGAAAAGAAACAGAGAAGGGCTTCCCTGGTGG
>NW_020838000.1:7057475-7127154 GCF_003676395.1 Aethalodelphis obliquidens
TTAAACTAATCGAAAGAAAATGTCTTGAAAGTCTAATTTTTTGGTAGAACAAAATATTGTTATTGTTAGAACACTGTCATTGCAGATGATTTTGTTTATAGCAAAGAATGGTGAGCATATTTCCATAAATCTACGTGTCTAATAGGAAATGATGGTAAATAAAGTACTTTTAATAATGAAACATAAACTTATTATTCTAGCCTAAGGAAAATATGAATTGCTATTTTTGAACCAATCAAATGAAGAAGCACTCTGCTTTGCAGTTTCACATGGTTAAGGAAAATACAGTGGTCACATATCAATAGTTGATTTATCAAAGCGCTTCATGTGAAAAGCTTAAAGAAGCAATAATTGAAATATAGTTTATTTGCAAAATAAATGCAATTTTAGTTTTTGTTTAAGTAGATACTTTTAAGCCAGCTTATTTTGGAACTCCTAATAACAGTGATGAAATTGAAAAAGTAGTACCTTACTTTTCAGTGTGCTTTCTTTTTCCCCCCAAGGCATTCTGACATATAAAATCTCTCCAGTTGTGAGGTAAGACATTGGATATGGTGTACTTCTCTGGGAATCTGAAGGGGTAGGGTCATTTTCTTTTTTTGGTTTAATTATTGCTATATCCTCAGGCTTAGATTTATTCAGCAGAAAATAGTAGTCGAATGGGCACTGATTCATTTCTAGCCAATGGTTAATGTTCAGTACAATACATTTCATTTATCTGATATTCCAAATATGTTACCTGTGAATGTAGGCACTGTTAATACTCTTGTAGTTGGGTTTGAATAGCTGCGTGGGACAAGGGTCAAACCTGAGCCCTGGCTATGAATGTCATCTTGAGTTACTGTTAGAGACCCTATGACTCTATCCAAGATAAGCGTGAATGGCTAAATGGGACAACTCAACATACTTATGGCTTTGGGTTATGGGGCTGCAGGTATGCATATATGGGGATGTATGTCTGTGTGGACTTTCGTTGCCACCCTGTGTTTGAAAGGCAGGATGAGACTAACAGGAAGAATGGGACTGACAGGGAGAGAGGATGGGAGGGAAGGACTCAAATGCTAAGAGATAAATGGGTGCTAACTAACCAAACCTTCTAAATATGTAGTACAGAAATACCAGGATGCCCAAATCATTCAGTGGTAAAATTTATTGCAATTCCATCATCACCATGAAATTTCAACTTTATTTATTCTTCAAAGTCTTTCCCTCCAGTATCAAAGTCTATATCTTTACTTTTAAGGCATTTAACTAAAGGGGGGAAATGACATCTTTGCACTTTTCAGGAAAATGAATGTAAGTTGGGGTTTGCTTGTACAATAAAAAAGATATTCAAGAATGCTGAAAGAATTAAAGTACGTCCTTTGAGGCTTGGGTTTCTACTGGAGAGTAATGAACTGGAGTTGAATGGGATAAGAAACTTATTCCTTGGTTCTACATTAAATGGAAAAAAGGCATATCTATAAAGATTGTGCACAACAAACAGGGGATTTGGGGTGAAGTTTTACAAAGCAAACATGTATTTAAAAATACTATTAGAAACTGAACACAGATCCAGTAAAATTATAAAGTTGCTGTATAGACAAGTCAGTTACTCTAAAGCTGGGGATTAAGGTTTTAGCTAATATCTTCCTTCTCGACGGTATAACTAGAAGCCCAGCTTTTGGTCTCAGGCCTCATCAGAGCTGGGCAGGAAAAAGGAAGAGGGGCTGAAATGCAGATCAGCTCAGTTCCTTGTTCCTAGAAGTGCTGATGAAAGACTGGATGGAAAAAGACACGGGAATAATTGCCTTTAATATTGTTTGGGAAGCATTTGATGCATGCCAGACCACAGCACTGCAGATTAAGGATGCTTGACTTAGGTAGATGTAAGGCGATAATATTTGAGATCTTCTCTCGGTTTTTCTAAAAGGATGCTGAACCAAGTCTGTAGGAGGAGCTATAAAGATTCATATCCTTTAAGTGGTAAATGATTCCCCAGATACCTGTGTTCCTGAAAGTTAAGGATGTGGAATATTCTGGTCTACTTTATTGCCATGATTAGCTGGATTTTCAGTATGTATTAAAGAGTCCTGATTTTCTGAAAATAGTATTAAAACAATCCAAGGATACATGGGCTTGGTGATGTTATTGAGAATACTCATCACTACTGACTAAACAATGAGTGATTTCTTGATACAGTTACCTCACTAAATCCTCACAATGAGGCTACTATTTTTGCCATTTTACAAATGGGTTTTAGTCCAGGCTTGGTCAGTAATTAGCTAGATCTTGAATAAATTCCTTATTGTTTTCCCCCCTTTCCTTCTTATGTATAAACAGATTGACCTGCCTTAATTATGTCGCAAGGTTATAATTAAAACTAAATGATATGAAGAAATAAAGAGTCTGAGATAGCAGAATTTGGTGACATGTAGGTGAATAGAAGCATTGGTTAACAAAGAACTGCAGACAAAAGGAGAAAGAAATAAAATAATCAGAAATGATGAAAATATAGATATATGCTCATAAGAAATACTGCGCTTACAGGAATTCTGTTCATTAGTTGAGGTAAAATCATTTGAAAATACATAAATGGTGATCTAAAAGCACTAAATAAATACCAGATGATGGTTGTGATGATTAATGAATTAAAGTCAAACCCGCATATTTCTAAAATGGTCGCTACATGTGATACTGTCCCCACTGAGAACCAATGAACTGGAACTACCTAAATCAACAGAGTATAACCTTAAACATATAACATTGAGAAAAAAATGCCTTTTGAACATGCATGGGGTGTTTGGCATTGTCATAATAACTGGGGAGGCTTGTTGGTGGATAGTGGGTGAGGATGTTAGATGTTCAGACCTGGACAGGACTACACAGTGTAGGATTGCCCTTTATCTCACACAACTGTCAACTGTCCTTTTATGACTAAGGTCAATGCAGAGTAAACAGAAAGTTCAGTTGCATATCTTGTTTCTTTTGACCTTGTAGCTTCCTGAGGACTTCTTAGAGAGACCAAGTCAGTCAGAGTTATAGATTTATGGAGTAGCCTATACTTCTAAGCCTTTGTGGTTATAGCAGCAGATAAGAAGTACGTGCAAACCACCTCCTAGATAGGCTCACAGTGAAATGACAGGTCAGAAGAAAGAGCATTCTATTTCTTTGGAACAGATATATCTTAGAGTTTCTGAAATCGTCCAGTACAAGGGGTCATGGATAATAGCGCTGTAATTTATTTTTTATTTTTAAAGTGAGAGAGTTATCAGTAGCAGAATATCCAATTAACAGTGGTTCTAATAATAGGAGCTTTATTATATCACTTGGCAGAGTCTAGAGGTACAAAATTTCAGCTTCCTGCTCTGCCATCCGTGTCTTTACTATATCTCTGCTAATAATTAAGGATGACTGCAGTAGTCACACACAACATATTCTTCCATTCACACATCACAGGGGGAAATGAAGGAATAGGGACACGAATATTTTTCCCTCACATGTCTCTCTTCTTTCATTCAGGGGAAAAGTGATTTCCAAGAAGCCCCACAGAAACAACCTATTTCTTAAAGGACAGAATCAGTCACATACTCACCCCTGCTCCTGAAGCAGCTAAGGGGAAGGGAATTCCCCCTGGCTTAGACTCTACTCATCATTAATTCCCTGGGCCTGGGCATACTGTTGCCTGCACAAAATTGGGTTCTTTGGGTTGTTAGGAAATAGGGAAGTTTTACAACCAAGATTTCAGAGATTCAAACTATTAATTTCTTCATTCATGGAAAACAAGAGAAGGAAGTTAGTATTCTTTCTCTAATTTTATGCTTCATTGCTATTAATAAAGAAAAGCAAGTTGAGTGGAATTTTTCAGAAAATGGCATCATGATTATAAACTCTTCAGAAACCTGATCTAATGACCAGGAGACCTGAGTCTGCCATCCACTAGTTATGGGGCTTTGGGCACTAGGGCTCAGGTTCTCACCTATAAAGTAAGAAAGATTGAATTAGATACATTACCAGTAGGTCACTTCTCATTTTAAGTTTGTAAGGCTTTGAATCAGCAGCTAAGTTATACATGATGGTTTTCAAACTAAAAGTAATCTTATAACCACTTTGTAACTTACAGCCAAGGCTTGTGCCCTATTGATCCTAAAGGACCAACGTGGCTTACAAACAATTTATCTGAAGAGGAAGAGAGTAGTTAGGAGAGATCAAGCTCACCATTCATATTTATATTCTGACAAGCATAATTACACTCAGATGCTTTCTTTACGGTGAACCTATCAGGGAAGACTGTTTTTGAGTCAGTCTTCCCAAAAGAGGGTCACTGAGTGGTCAGAGAAGAATACGCTGAGAGGTAAAAATAACTTTAGGAGATGCTGGATTAATCACAGTTAAACAGATTTCTTTATCACTGAATTTCTCAGAGGATTTATAATGCTAAAGTACATTATAAATCTCCTAAAGAGATATAGTACCTTCCAACTTTCATTTTGACTATGTATTTATTTTTCATGGAACATTTAATTTTTCCCCACTTAGAAGATAATCTCATTTGTATAGCGTTGTACAAATAACAAAATATTTTGAAAAACATCATTTATTTTGCTATATGAAAACATAACCTTCCCAAACCTCTTGTTAACCTACTTCTTAACAATTCTGAACCATTTGACTATAAGATGCCAACTTAGAGAATAGAATACACTATTCTATAAATAGAATATAAACAATGTTACATATGCATATGGGTTTTATTGCACATACCAATTTAATAAATTTTAAATGGTATAAAAACACTGTCTTAGTATCATAAAAATACATTGTTAGAGGCAATACAGTTTTTTATTCCTTATATTTTGATTTCTTTCTCAGTGATCATTTTTAGGCCACCTTTGTGAAATATTTCATAGAATAAAAGTTCTGGGAAACATACTTTGAGAAAGGTTAGTTTAAATTATTTTTCCAAATATATTATAATAAAATGTAGAGGAGTTGAAACTCCTCTACATTTAGAAAAAAGAGCAGTAGGAAAACAGTAGGAAAGAGCAGAGAAGTTTTTAGTGCTTATAAAAATAAGTCAGTTAACTAGGGATTCCAGGCAGGAGTTATACTTAAACTGTTGGCAAACCCAAATACCAAATTATAAAGTCATCTTTGTAGAAGCTAAACTGCATGAAAACAGGAGTGGAGTTTCCATTCTTCTGTCATGGAACTAGTAAGAGATGGGTATTTTTTACCTAGAAAAACATTTTGCTGCCTGGAGCACAGTAGAAATGGCAATAAGAAAGAACAGCAGAAGATTTAGGGGCAACTCTCAGAGGGGCAAGCCAGACTCTATTAGTTTAGCAGGTGAAATCAGCCTAAAAGAAAGAAAAAAACCCACCTTATATCTTTCTCACAGGTGTGAGTTCTCCTGAGTATAAACAAGTCATCATCTGTCAATGAATAGGTAGTACCAGAAATGGCTTCTAAGCCCTAGAAATGTCCAATATCTAAGAACCAGGAAGAGCGGGAAATAAAGTTCCAAGATGTAACCTTGTCTCTATGACAGAGTTGAAAAAAATAATAATGATAATAAATACTTGTTAAGCAGATACTCAGGCTTAGGTATGTTGAGTGATTGCTGAAGTTCATGAGAACTTTGACAAGGTCATGAGGAGCCTTTTTAGAGTCCTAATTTATGTTTGTCTTGGGTGGGTGGCAAAAGGCATCAAAGGTTAGCAAAGTAAAATGATATAAAACTAACAGAATGTAAATTGTTACAGCCACTATGGAGAACAGCATGAAGGTTCCTTAAAAAACTAAAAACAGAGCTACCATAAGATCTAGCAATCCCACTCCTGGGCATATATCTAGAGAAAAACATGGTTCAAAAAGGATACATGCACCCCAATGTTCATTGCAGCACTGTTTACAATAGCCAAGACATGGAAGCAAACCTGAGTGTCCACCAACAGATGAACGGATAAAAAAGATGTGGTATAGATATATAATGGAATATTACTCAGTCATTAAAAAGATTGAAATAATGCCATTTGCAGCAACATGGATAGACCTGGAGATGGTCATACTAAGTGAAGTAAGTCAGACAGAGAAAGACAAATATCATATGATATCGCACTTACATGTGGAATCTAAAAAAAGTGATACAAATGAACTTATTTATAAAACAGAAACAGACTCACGGACTTAAGGGAATGAACTTATGGTTACCAGGAGGCAAGGGTGGGAGGGAGGGATAGCCTGGGAGCTTGGGATTGACATGTACACACTGCTATATTTAAAACAGATAACCAAGGACCCCCTGTAAAAAAAAAAAAAGAATCTTATCAAAATAAATAAATAAATAAAAACAATGCACTGGCATATGGACACACCCCATTGTCTACAATTTTCCCTTTCTTCTTTGTTAATTGAGGTATAATTGACATATAACATTATATTAGTTTCAGGTATACAACATAATGATTTGATATTTGTATATATTGTGAAATGATCACCACAAAAAATCTAGTTACCATCTGTCACCATCTGATTTTTCCTTGTGATAAGAACTTCTAAGATCTACTCTCTTAGCACCTTTCAAGTATGCAGTACAGTATTATTGACTGTACTCACCATGCTGTACATTAGATCCCCATGACCTTTTAATTTTATAACTGAAAGTTTGTAACTCTTGACCCCTTCACACATTGTGCCCACCTCCCAATACTCCCTTCCTCTATGGCAACTACTGATCTGTTTTCTATCTATTGGTTTGGTTTTCCATAGTGCAATACCCTCAAGATCCAGCCATGTTTTTGCAAATAGCAACATCTCATTTTTCATGGCTGAGTAGTATTCCACTGTATAAACAGTTGCCCCTTGGTATTTGTAGGGGATTGGTTCCAGGTCCCCAAGGATACCAAAATCTGCGGGTGCTCAAGTCTCATATAAAATGGCATAGTATTTGCATATAGCCTACACACATCCTCACATATACTTTAAATCATCTCTAGATTACTTACAATACCTAATATAAGGTAAATGCTGTGTAAATATTTATAAGTACAATGTAAATGTGATGTAAACGGTTGCTGGTGTGTGACAAATTCAAATTCTGCTTCATGGAAAGTTCTAAAAACTTTTTTTCTTGTGTGTTTTCGATCCACAGTTGGGTGAATTTGCAGATGTGGAGCCCACAGATATGGAGGGTTGACTGTATACACAAACAACTTTTTTCATCCATTCATCCATCCATGGAAACTTAGGTTGTTTCTGTATCTTGGATATTGTAAATAATGCTGCAACGAACATAGAGGTACGCATATCTTTTTGAATTAGTCTTTTCGATTTCTTCAGGTAAGTACCAAAGAAGTGGAATTGCTGGAATTTATAGTAGTTCTATTTCTAATTTTTTGAAGAAGCTCCTTACTGTTTTCCATAGTGGCTGCACCAATTTACATTTCCACCAACAGTGAATGAGGTTCCCTTTTCTCCACATCCTCACTAACACTTGTTATTTCTTGTCTTTTTGATAATAACCATCCTAACAAGTGTGGTTTTGATTTGCATTTCCCCGATGATTAGTAATGGAAAATGTCTGTTCATATCCTCTGCTCAATTTTTAATCAGATTGCTTGTTTTTCTATTATTGAGTTGTATGGGTTCTCCATATATTTTGGATATTAACCTCCTATTGATATATGATTTGCAAATATCTTCTCCCATTCATTAGGTCACCCTTTTATTTTTTTTGATGGTTTCCTTCACTGTGCAGAAGTTTTTTGGTTTGATGTAGTCCTACTTGTTTACTCTTGCTTTTGTTGCCCTTGACATTGGTGTCTGATCCAAAAAATCTTTATCAAGACTGATGTCAAGGAGTTCATTGCCCATGTTTTCTTCTAAGAGTTTTATGGTTTCAGGTCTTACATTCAACTCTTTAATCAATTTGAGTTAATTTTTGTACATGGTATAAGATAGTAGTCTATTTTCATTCTTTTGCATGTGGTTGTCAAGTTTTCCTAACACCATTTATTGAAGAGACTGTCCTTTGCGCATTGAATATTCTTGCCCTCTTTATTGAAAATTAATTGGTCATATATGTGTGAGTTTATTTCTGGGCTCTCTATTCTGTTCCATTGATCTATGTGTGTTTTATAATGTTTTATACTGTTTTGATTACCATGGCTTTGTAATATAGTTTGAAATCTGGGCGCATTATATCTCTAGCTTTGTTCTTTTTACTCAAGATTGCTTTAGCTATTCAGGGTTTTTGTGGTTCCGTACACATTTTAGGATTGTACATTTTTTTCTGTGAAAAATGCCTTTGGAATTTTGATAGGGGTTGTATTAATTCTGTAGATTGATTGGGCAATATGGACATTTAAACAATATTAAGTCTTTTGATCCTTGAGCATAGAATATCTTTTGATTTATTTGTGTCTTCAATTTCTTACATCAACGTCTCATAGATTTCAGTGTACAGGTCTTTTACCTCCTTGGTTAAATTTATTCCATGGTATTTTATTCTTTTTTATGCAATTGTAAGTAGAATTGTTTTCTTAATTTCTCTGATAGTTCACTGTTAGTGTATAAAAATGCAACAGATTTTTGTAAATTGATTTTGTACCCCACAACCTTCCCAAATTATTAGTTCTAATAGTTTTTTGGTGGGGTCTTTAAGATTTTTCTATATATAAAATTATGTCATGTGCAAATAATGAAAGTTTTACATCTTCATTTCCAATTTGCATGACTTTTATTGCCTTTTCTTGCCTAATTGCTCTGGCTAGGACTTCTAATGTTATGTTGAAAAATAGCAGGTTTTCTTGTTTTGTTCCTGATCTTAGAGGAAAAGCTTTAGCTAACATACTATGATGGGCTTATCATATATGGCCTTTATTAGGTTGAGGTACATTCCCTCTATACCCATTTTGTTAAGAGTTTTTTTCATAACGAATATTAGCTTTTTTCCAATGCCCTCTCTGCATCTGTTTTGACCATATGATTTTTATCCTTCATTTTGTTAATGGGGTGTATCACGGTGATTGTTTTTCAGATGTTGAATTGTTCTTACATCCCTGAAATAAATCCCACTTGGTCATGGTGTATGATCCTTATAATGTATTGTTGAATTTGCTTTGCTGATATTTTGTTGAGGATTTTTACATCTATGTTTGTAAGGAATATTCGTCTATAATTTTCTTTGTTTTGTGTATGTGGTGCCCTGGTCTGTTTTGGTATCAGGGTAATGCTGGCCTCATAGAATGAGGTCAGTTTTTGGGAAGAGTTTGAGAAGAATACATATTAAATCTTCTTTCAGTGCTTGGTAGAATTCACCAGTGAAGCCATTTGGTCCTGGACTTTTGTTTGTTGGTTGGTTTTTGATTACTGACTCAATCTCCTTACTAGTAAATTGTCTATTCAGGTTTTCTATTTCTTCATAATTCAGTCTTGGAAGATTGTATGTTTCTAGAAATTTACCCATTTCTTCTAGGTTAGCCAATTTTTTGGCATATAATTGTTCATAGTAGTCCCTTATGACCCTTTGTATTCCTTTAGTACCAGTTGTATCTTTTCCTGTTTCATTTCTAGTTTTATTTGAGTTTCTCTTCTTTTTTTCTTTTACTGAATCTAGCTAATGGTTTGTCAATTTTGCTTATCTTTTCAAAGACCCAGCTCCTAGTTTTATTGATCTTTTCCATTGTCTTTTTAGTCTCTACTTCATTTATTTCTTCTCTAATGTTTATTATTTTCCTCCTTTTTCTAACATTGGGCTTTGTCTGTTTTTTTTTTAGTTTTTTGGGGGTGTAAAGTTAGGTTGTTTATTTGAGATTCTTCTGTTTCTAGAGGTAAGCTCGAATCACTATGAACTTCCTTCCCTCTTGAAACTGTTTTTGTTGCATTCAATAGATTCTGGTATGTTGTATTTTCATTTTTATTTGTCTCAAGGTATTTTAAAATTTCACCTTTGATTGCCTCATTGACCCTTTTCTTGTTCAGTAGCATTTGTTTAATCTCTACATATTTGAGATTTTCCCAGTATTTTTCTTGTAATTGATTTCTAGTTTCATACCACGTGGTCAGAAGAAAAGGCTTCATATGACTTCAATCTTCTTTAATTTATTGAGACTTGTTAAGTGGCCTAACATATGATCTCTCCTGGAAAATACTGCATGTGCACTTGAGAAGAATGTGTATTCTGCTACTTTGGGATGGAATGTTCTGTATATATGTATTCATTGCCTCTGATCTAATGTGTTAAGGCCAATACTTCCTTATTGATTTTCTTCTGAATGATCTATCCATTGATGTATGTGGGATATTAAAGTTCCCTAGTATTATTGTATTGCTGTCTATTTCTCCCTTTAGGTCTGTTAATATTTGCTTTGTATATTTAGGTGCTTCTATGTTGGGTGCATAAATAATTACAAAATGTTATATTGTCTTGTTGGATTTATCCCTTTCTCATTATGTAATACCTGTCTTTGCCTCTTATTACCATCTTTGTTTTATTTTATATATATATATATATTTAATTTATTATTTATTTTTGGCAGTGTTGGGTCTTTGTTGCTGTGCACAGACTTTTTCTCTAGTTGTGGCAAGTGGGGGCCACTCTTCATTGAGGTGTGCAGGCTTCTCATTGCAGTGGCTTCTCCTGTTGTGGAGCACAGGCTCCAGGTGTGCAGGCTTCAGTAGCTGTGGTGCATGGGCTTAGCTGCTCTGCAGCATGTGGGATCCTCCTGGACCAGGGCGCGAACCTGTGTCCCCTGCATTGGCAGGCGCATTCTTAACCACTGTGCTACCAGGGAAGCCCACCATCTTTGTTTTAAAGTCTATTTTATCTGAGTATAGATACCCCAACTTTCTTTTGGTTTCCATTTGTGTGAAACAACTTTTCCAGCCATTCACTTTCAGTCTGTGTGTGTTCTTACATCTAAAGTGAGTTTCTTATAGGCAGTATGTAGATGGGTCTTGTTTATCTATCCATTCAGCCACTCTATGTCTTTTGATTTAGTCCATGAACATGTAAAGTAATTATTGACAGGTATGTACTTATTGCTGTTTTGTTAATTGATTTTTGACTGTTTTGTAGTTCTTCTCTGTTTTTTTCTTCTTCTCTTGCTCTCCTCCCATGTGCTTTGGTGGTTTTCTTTGCTGTTATGGTTAGATTCCTTTCTCATTATCTATTGGGTATCTACTACAGGCTTTTGCTTTGTTATTACCACAATACTCACATATGACAGCCTATATATAAATAACAGCCTATTTTAAGTTGATAGCAAGGTAAGTTTGAGTACATTCTAAAACTCTATATTTTTACTACCCCTCCATGTTTTCTCTTTTTGATGTCATAATTTACATCTTTTTATTTTGTGTATTCCTTAATTATTGTACATACAGCTACTTTTACTACTTTTATCTTTTAACCTTCATAACAGCTTTATAAATGCCTAAATACTACCTTTACTATAAATATTTACCTTTACTGATAAAATTTTTACTTTCATTTTTTTGGTTACTAATTAGTACCTTTAGAGGTCCCTTTAACATTTCTTATAAAGTCATTTTAGTGGTGTGAACTTTAGCTTGTGCTTGTCTGGAAAATGGTTTTTCTCTCCTTCGATTCTGGATGACAGTCTCACTGGGTAGATTACTCTTGGTTGGAAGTTTTCCCCTTTCAGCACTTTGAGTATATTGTGCTACTCCCCTCTGGCCTGCGAAGTTTCTCCTGAAAAATCTGCTTATAATCTTATGGGGCTGTGCACCATGTGCACACGTCATTTTACTCTTGCTGCTTTTAACATTCTCTCTTTAACTTTTGACATTTTAATTATAATGTGCCTTGGTATGGATCTTTTGGGGTTCATCTTTTTGGAATTCTCTGGATCTGAATATGGATGTCTGTTTCCTTCCCCAGTTAATAAAGTTTTTCGCCATTATTTCTTCAAATAAGTTTTTTGCCCCTTTCTCTTTTTCTTCTCCTTCTGAACCCTCTATAATGCAAATGTTATTTTGCTTGATGTTGTCCCACAGATCGTTTAAGCTATTTCCACTTATTTATTTATTTATTTAGGTATAGTTGCTTTACAGTGTTGTGTTAATTTCTGCTGTATAATGAAGTGAATCAGCTATATGTATACCTATATCCCCTCCCTCTTGGAGCTCCCCGCCCAACCCCCCCATCCCACCCATCTAGGTCATCACAGAGTACCGAGCTGAGCTCCCTGGGCTATACAGCAGGTTTCTACTAGCTATCAATTTTACACATGGTAGTGTGTATATACTACCAATCCTAATCTCCCAATTCGTCCCACTCCCCTTCCCCCCATGTCCACATGTTCGTTTTCTATGTCTGCATCTCTACTCCTGCCCTGCAAATAGGTTCATCTGTACCATTTTTCTAGATTCCACATATATGTGCTAATATATGATATTTGTTTTTCTTTCTGACTTACATCATTCTGTATGACAGACTCTAGGTCCATCCACATCTCTACAAATGACCCAATTTCATTCCTTTTTATGGCTGAGTAATATTCCATTGTATATATGTACCACATCTTCTTTATCTGTTCATCTGTTGATGGACATTTAGGTTGCTTCCATGTCCTGGCTATTGTAAATAGTGCTGCAATTCTTTTTTTTTTTTTTTTCTTTTTTGCTCTTCTCTTTGGGTGAGTTCCACTACCCTGTCTTCCAGATCACTGATTCTTTCTCCTGCTTCAATTAGTCTGCTGTTGAATCCCTCTAGTGTATTTTCCAGTTCAACTATTATATTCTTCAGTCATGTGCCTTCTTACATTTTCTATCTCTGTTAAAGTTCTCACTATGTTTATCCATTCTTTTCTGAGTTTGGTGAGGATCTTCATGACCATTCTTTTGAACCCTTGACCTAGTTGATTACTATTTCTATTTCACTAAGGTTTTTTTTTTTCCCTGGGTTTTTATCTTGTTCTTTCGTTTGGAACATATTCCTGTTTCCTCATTTTGCCTGACTCTCTGTGTTTGTTTCTATGCATTCTCCTTTCAGTCCTGAAGGAGAGGCCTTTGTAGGAGATGAACCTTGTTGTTCAACCTTGCCCTGGCTCTTGGTTGTCTCTCGAGCCTTTGTGATTGTCTAAGCAGCCTGATTGGCTCTTGATAGACCCCAGTTGTTGAGGGTGTGCCAATAGCTGTCAATGTTCCAAAGGGAGGATCTCAGTCAGTACCTAGTTTCAGGCTGATCGGAAGTCAGATCCTCAGGCAGCAGCTTTTAAAGTATGCAAATATATACAGTCCTCTGAGACTTCAGTTGTAAACCCTACTGGCCTGTAGACCAGGCAATTTGGAGGTGACCCCCTGGTGACAATTGCAAAAATCAGGGTTCCAGGTGAGTCTATAAGCTCTTTGAGCTGTAGTATGGCCAAGGAAGAGCACAGAGAAGGCATCCCCAGCTTGTGTTCCCTGAGGGCACCTTCTTAGTTCCTAGATGTGTAGTAAACCTGAAGCCTGCTCTTCAGGCTGAAGCTCTAGGACAAGAAAATAGACCTTTCTTCACAGGAAGATCTGGAGCGTGTTCAGTGTGCTGTCTGTGCTATGCCCTAGGGGTGACGGCCTGCCGAGAACTGCCTCTCTGGTTGTTTCAGCCCCATGGGGCCCAGAAACACAAGTTTCCCTGGCCACCAGAGCCAGGCTATCAAGGAGTAGGCACCAGTGGCTTTAGTGGGGTGGGGTATGCCCATCAACACTAGCTACATAGAAGGAGCACAAAACTGGCACCCACTAGCCCTTCAGTCTCTGGAGAGAGCCCCCACCAGCTTCTGCCCCTCCAGCAGACACGTTAATATTACCTAACACATCTCCTTCACATATGGTCTAGGCACTTTTCAAACTGCTGCTTGCACACTTGGTCCCAGGGTGAGTAAGTCTGTGAGTGAGCCCTTTAAGAGTGGAATCTCTGTTCCCTACAGCCCTTGGATACTTCTGGATGTAAGCCCCATTGGCTTTCAAAGTCAGATGTTTGAAGGGCTTGTCTCTCAGGTGCAGGTCTCAAGGGTTGGGGTCCTGATGTTGGGCATGAACCCCCTCACTCCTCAGGAAGAAATTCCACACGTGTGAGATCCTTCCAGTCGTGGGTTGCCACACAAGTAGTCGGGTTTTTGGTGAGACCGAATCTTTGCCTCTCCTACCTTCTTCACGTGGTCCTTTTATCCTTTGTTGTGAAGGATCTGTTCAGCTAGTTTTCAGGTCTTTTTCAGAGAAAATTGTTCCATATACAGCTGTGTATTTGCTGTTTCCATGGGAGGAGGTGAGTTCAGGCTTTTCCTACACTGCCATCTTGAAAGGTCTCTTGTACAGTTTTCATTTTAAATTCTTTTTCAAACTGGAATGTTGTTACTTGCCATTTAACTGTGATTTAATATCCCTTATGGTTATACTTTTCCAATAAAGAATAGTTTAAGTTAAAAAAAAGGTTAAAGATAAGTTTCCTTGAGTTTGCAGCCTTACCAAGCTACCTAACTAGACAACATTGCCATCTAGTGGCCTAAACATACTACAGCCATCACCTTTGGGGTGGGAGTTGGGGTCCTAGCATAGGTCTGAGGGGTGTGTCCAGGAAGTGCAATGTTAACAGTGATGCCAAAGTCACATCAAGAACATACAAACTCTTCCAGAGCAAACACGTGAGACCTTCAGTTGGAGAATCCAAAGTTGTACCAGCTCCACAGAGAAAAAGTATTACTGCCATTGAAACAATCTTTTGATCTGCCTCACTTATTTATTTCCTTTTCTTTGAACTTTTAGGGTCCATTTTTTCATTCCCTTGTTCACCTACTGCTTGAAAACATTCTCCAAACATTCTCTCATCTTTACGAAAAGGATGTTATCCTACATCGCCATGACCAGGTAAAGACGCAGGAATCAGATTGCTAATGGTGGTCAGGAACTCCACATGGGGGTCAATCTGCGCTTTCATGGAGAACTAGAATGAGCAAGCAAGAGCTCGGCTTTGGTCTAAACAAGACGATGCTTTAAGAGACAGGAAAATAGAAGACTTACAAGCATGGAGCAGATGCAGCTTCAACTGAGATTCCAAATATTCTAGAGATAAATATTCTTAGCAAACATCCCTTGGGGCCTCTCCTTTCGTTAAAATCAGATACTCAGGGTTTCTCCTGATTGACTAGAAGGTTTATGTAATCCGTTGCTTCTGCAACTAGGCCACCTATGGCAACCACCATCAACCGCCGGAAAAGCACGACGGGCATGAAGAAACATGCCCAAGACGGGACCATTATCAGAACACCACTGATAGGTTCTTGCCAACCCTCATCTCTGACCCTGTACAGGTAAGATCATAATAGAAGTTGAGAGTACAAACAAAACAGCCATTGTCTTTTTCAACCCACTTTTGATGAAATAAGGATAGAAACAAAAAACATCAGTTTAGATCTGTTTGAACAAAGTAAGAAAGCTGGAAGAGGCAATTTTCAGAAATCCAAATATGTGCTTCTCCAAAATTTGCATAAGAGGCTGAGTCATGCCCATGCAAATGGATCTTAGTTCAAATTCATGTTAGAAAAATCTGGAACACACTTACTTCCCCTATGCAAATCTCCTAGGAAAACAGCCGTGGGTTCTTACCTATAATAAAAAGAATCTCCACTGCAATGTCACTGACTGTTGTGCTCCGAGTTGTCGATAGGTCATCATTGCCAATAAAGCAAACGTTGTAAGGTACGGTCACGGCAACATAAAACGTCGCCAATAGAATAAGCCAGTCCCAGCCGGCTTTGAAAGTGCTGAAATGCAAAAGTATGAATTTGGACTTTTTTGCATCAGAAACTTTATACTCCGGAAATGCTGGTTTATCTACAAAAACATTCTGTGGATAAAGACAAAAAGGAGAGAAGGGAGAAACACAACATTAGAAATAAGGAACACACAGCCTTAAACACATGGGGAGAATTATTTATACATACAATGTCAATACATCTTTATTTTTTTTTTGAATTTTATTTATTTTTTTATACAGCAGGTTCTTATTAGTTATCCATTTTATACTTATTAGTGCATATATGTCAATCCCAATCTCCCAACAATGTCAATACATCTTACAAGTGACTTTTAGAAGTTGGTGATGCAAAAAGTAGACTTTTAAGTATGTTAAAATCGGGCAGAGATCTTTGTTATAAGTGACAGGAATATGCAGAGTGTAGTCACCAGTGTTAATAAGTGACTAATCCAGATTTTGTTCATGAAGAATAAAAAGATCGCTACCTAAAATGTCACCTAGAAACATCCAAAGTTGCAAGTATAAGCCTACATACATTATAAACACAAAGATACAGTTATGTTCCTACTGTCATGGGGACATTCCATATACTTATAGTTTTGAGATGACAGTCATTATCTAAAGAATATTTGGGGCCTGAAATACTTCTAATAGCAGCAAAGGTACCATTTTTTTTTCTCAAAAGGTTAGAGCTATATGATCAATTCAATTGTAAATAGCTGTTAACATGTCTTTCAAACTATAAGCAGGTTGTGCTGACTACTTGCATTTTGTATTATGGTTGTTGGTGAAGTTTCCAGCTGGGAACCCAAATCTCATAACCTTGATGGACATAGATTTAGTCTGGCACTGGCTAGCCCTTGTTAAGAGGGCAAAGCAAGAAACAGTTACTTAACAGTTATTATTCAAGTCATGGGAGGAGAAAGGCAATGTTCACTGTGCAGCTGATTAAATGCAGAATAGCTGGAGTTTTTATAACTGCAAAAGCACTTCACTTTGAAAGCAGTCCAAATTGAGGAACAATTCTCTTTATTGCTGTGAGACAAAGGGAGGCCCAACAATAGCGTGTGTGGCAATTTGACAGCCTATGACCAGATACTTGCAGACCTTGCTTTGACCTCAATTAATGAGAGATACAAGATAGGTAATGGAAACTTAAATTTGAAAGTTACGTTGAATGAACAGAACAGTTCAAAGTTCTTGAATACCTGTTACTTGCAGGTCGCAGTGTGTTTTCTTGTTTCCGGCACTGAAGGAAGGGCAAATTAATGTGGTATGTCCAGGGATTCCTAAAGTACTTGGAATCAGGAGCACAAGCTCTTTAGTGGAGACCCTCAGTGCCCAAATATTTCTGCTCCCTTAATATGAATGCCTCTCCTATCCTGCATCTCTCCTTGGTAGGCATTTACAACACACGTTGCTACTTCCTGTTTATAATCTCACTCATCCCACAGGGCACCTCATAAAGGCAGGATTTTGTGGTGAGGGAGGGCCTGCTTCACTCCTTCCAGATGGTTCTTTGATGCCCATCTGTCACCGTGTCTATGCTCCATTCAACTCCCTGACGTGACCTGCCTCCTTTGCCTCATTCTCTGGTTTCTAGGAACAGGTTCCAAAGGTGGATTATGACATAAAACTGAGGATGGAAGAAGAAAGTAACCCCTGTTGGGCCTCTCATCAAAGCTGAGGCTGGTGCATCGGAGAAGAGAGAGTTGGGGTCCATAAGTATAAATCTCAAGGTTGACAAGCACTTCTACTTACAATAGGACATGATGGATTCCAATACGATTTTTTTTCAAATATTTACTGCGATAACACATAACTAAAAGCCATGGAAGAATATCTCAATTTTTATCCAAATAAGTCTTTTTCTATCATGTTACAGAAATGAAATGTTTACTTTATTTGAGGGAGAAGCCAGCTCTAGGAGTGAAGGTTGGGCAAACTCAAGAAGTAAAGTATTTTTTTATTGAATTATGTTGATTCTACGAAGCATTAGTGATGCTGATGAAAAAGGTCAGCAATGTAATAGTTATCTCCACAAATCAGAAAATATATCACACTATTTCATTTTTATAGGCTACTTAAAATATAGGATTTAAGTTATTTTAAAATATACTGAGAATCCAATACATCTCAGATTAGACTTAAATTTTAAAAGGTTTTTCATTCAAATTCTGCATACATCCTGACACAATCACCTGAGTGAAGAAAAGAGATGTCCTTCTCCTCCTGCTTCTCTATTTGTAAAGTTTTATCAAAACCCTTTTGAATGGAAGAAAATTTCTAACAATTGGAAAGTGTGCTTTTAGCAAGTAAGGGGGAAAAGACATATTATTTATAACCCTGAAACCTATGAAGTTTGCCTAAAGAATAATACAACCAACTATCCTTGATGTTAGTTATATATATTATTTATTCATTTTCAAGCCTATTGTTTAGTACCAATGGTGTTTGAGTAGTTTAACCTCTACCCTATGTATTACTGACACTGAGTAGTTAAGGCCAAAGCCTAATCAAGGTAACTGTTTCCTAAACTATTTTTGCAACATGTCTTTGAAATTAACATCCAAATGAACAAAGGGATGGGAAGATGTTTCTACAGTCATTACGCTGAGTAATTTGCAAGGTAGCATATGCCTTCGATGACTACCAGCCCGGTACCCTGTTGGTAATATGTGGGCATCTAAAGCACTGTCCCTTCAAGCTCCCAAGGCTCCCATGTGATCTTTGGGTTGAAGACATTTGCATCACCCCAATGTCATGTAATAGAGTAACAAATCAAGGAAACCAGAAATTAAAAACCTTTTCCAAGAGGTACCATGTGGCAAAGTTAGAGCCAGGATTAAAGGGTGTTACATCCTGATTCTCAGAGCTTGCTAATGGCCTGATGGGCTAATTTGTTCTGAGTTGAATCATACATTCCTATTCCACAGAACTGTATGAGAGAAGCAGCAAGGTAGGGGCAGAAGCACCGTGGCTTTGAGTCAGAAGATTCATGGATGGGTCCCACATCTCCTGGTTCTACTTTTGAGATCTCAAATAAGTTGTTCTTTTCCATCTTTAAATTGGAACGAATAAAAATCGTATCTAGTAATGGCTTGCTGTAAGGATCACATGATATGATAACAGCAAAAAGAATTTGTAAATAGCAAAGAGCTACAAAAACATTAAGAAGTCTTTTTTTGGGGCACATGAATGTTAATATATCCAGGATTCCCCAAAGACTGATTGTCTAGCCAGTAAACCATTCAGATCATTGTTTCCTCTTCCCTCTTCTCTCTTTCTGTTGTCTTTTAGTCATTCTGCCCTGTTCTCCTTGAAAAGAGATGGTGAATAAGGCCAGTCCTGATTCCACATTTCCTTTTCAGAAATGTTACCTGTATTGTCAGATTCACTGTGCTGATTTGACACCTTTCCTTACCATGTATTATTTTAATGCTCCACCCTGATATTTCTACTTCTTAAATAAATGCAATTTAGCAAATTAGCCAAGGGGTGGGAGTTATGATTTTTTAAATAAGATTTTTAAGTACTGTCTGTACTTTATTGAATCAAAAGGGGAAAAACAGCATG
Source organism: Aethalodelphis obliquidens (assembly GCF_003676395.1). Taxonomy (NCBI): domain Eukaryota; kingdom Metazoa; phylum Chordata; class Mammalia; order Artiodactyla; family Delphinidae; genus Aethalodelphis; species Aethalodelphis obliquidens. Next base: position 7,076,794 of record NW_020838000.1, read on the forward strand.
TTCTGTGAATGCATTTTTAAGCTCACTAATACTTGGTACATTTAAATGACTCTGGACTAAATGCTAGAAGAGTGTCATCTTTCAGCATTACAGAATCTCAGGCTAATATTTGTTTAGGTGTTTTGCTGGCTGGCTTGCATAGAATCAACCCCAGGTGTGGTTACCTTTGTTTCTTCCTAGAACTTGTTTACTGTTACTAAGGCTGACTTGGTAACTGAAGGCAGGTATAATGAGGAACCAGGGGAAGGATTCAGAGATCTAGCGGTGTGCATGGTTTGAAGTCTATCCCTGGACTCTCAGGAAACCAATGTGACCAGAGGGGAATCACACTGAAGCAAAACCAGGTTGGCAGCCCTTTCATGTGAGATCGTGCTCTACACCTGGGCTGGTGCATCTTTGCTCACTAAAATCAGGTAAGCGGATACTTTGTGTTTCTGATGCATGACTGCTTTAGCAAAGCATCCGAATGTCAGATTAGGTAGTCTCAAGCTCTCCGTGTACAATGAGATGCCAAAGACTCTCCTGTGTCCTTTACTCCCAGAATCTCGGGATCTGAGATCAATTCCAAAACAGCAATGGTTGTTTGATATGACTTTTTCTAAAGTCATTGGCAAGTTAGACCCTGAGTCTCGATGTCTGTTGCCCATAGTCACACATACCCCCAAAGTTCTGTGTTCTGGAGATTCCGCAAGGCAGATTAATGACACTACCATCATTTGAAAAATCATCGTTGAATATCTACAACCAAACAGACAGAGTTCTGGATCTCCGAGTGAAGCCTCTTAGTTCTCAGAACCAATGATAAAATTAGCTGTGAAATCCTGGAGGGCGTGTGTCACTTAAAACTCTACAGAGTCACCTTTTACAGGCACAGTTGACAGATAACCACCAGGTTTCAGAGAGGAGCCCTACCATAATTTACTAAGAGTGCGACTTTAAAAAAACCCATATAATATATGGCATGTCACTTCAAACCCAGTTCCAAGGTGTGAAATTTCCAACTCTGTGTTGCATAAAATGTAAATTTTCCAAATAAAGTAATGACTTTGATTTGTTCATGGCCCCCCTGGATGAAAGCATTCAGTGAAATTAGATAAAGTGCAAAACAGATGGAGCTAAAATTAAATTTGAGAAATTTTAACCAACAAACTATGGATGTGTAATATAACTTGTTCATAAAATGTAACCAGTCGCATTTGCAGTGTCCCTAGTACCATATTGTACTGAAATAATATTCTATGCTGTGATAACACTATGATTAATCATTTTTATTACAGAAATGACTCGTGACTGCTGACTTTTTCCAGTTTGTTTTTCATAGGAAAGCACAAGCCAAAGTGGAAAAAAAATCTAGCAAAGCCAATAAATGCATAATTGGAGGCTTTCTTTTGTGAATCAAACACTGCCACCAAGGGAAAGTCTAGCATTCACTGTGTACACACACACCACCTACATTATTTATTTTCAATTTGTTCTTTTCTCTTCTTTGCAGGTGGCCAGAGATGTGATAAAGGACCGCTCGGCTCCGTCTCCGGGCTGAATCAAAGTGGGTCCCTGTTCTTGATCTCCCTTTGGCTTTGTCTGGGGGGAAAATAAAACTCATTAAGCATCAATGAATGTATCATTTGACCCCAAGAATGTCATTTTGGCAGTTCCTTCTTAAGAGCACACAGTACATGTTTTTCAACACCTAAAATTATTTGCTGGCTCCTGATGACATTTAATGGAATTTTAGTTCCTTACAATTTATTTATTTTTATCATCATATTAACATCATTATTTTTAAAAATTAAAATAAAACATACAAGAGCACAGAGAAACTTTCAAACAGTTCAGGAAAGCATTAAGCAAAAAACTCTTACTCCTTCCTTCCTGCTGTTCCACGTTCATATCCCTAATTCTACTTTCAACTTTTTTTCTCAATTTTTTCCAGAAAAATATCTAATACATATGCTATATCCACATTTATATTTATTTCTTTGCATAAATGGAAGTTTGCAATAAAAACTATTTATATTTTACTTTTTCCACATCAAAGTAATGTAAATCATTTCTAATTTGCCCATTATAGTTCTCTGCCATTCTTTTTTACAGCTAAGAGTGTACCACGTTAAGGATATAACTAGTCTTATTTCCTTTACTATTTCCCTATCATGAACATTTAGTTTGTCCAGGAGTTTTAAAAAATCTGTGTAGATAATCCTGCAATGAAAATTCTTAAATGCATAGAGCTGTGCATTGGTATGCCAAGATATTCAGTAAATAAATTACTAGGAGTGGATATGTACATTACAAATTTTGGTATACATATTCCGAATTTAATTCCAGCAACTTACACTCCCAGCAACATTGAGTGGATGTGTCTGCTTTACCACAGACATCAAAATTATGAAATATAAAATAAGAGTAGCCTAACATTTTAATAGCTGAAAGATGCCATAACATTATTTGAAGTTGCATTTTTAAAATGATCAGTGTGGATAAACATTCACTTAAATATTATTGTCCAATTGCATTTATTCTTATGAAGTCTATTCATATTATTTTTGTCAATTTTGAAATTAAGTTGGTACTTTCTATTTATTTGCACGAGCTCTTTGTATATTAGTTACCATTTTCTTATCACACATGCTGTTGACAATGATCCCCTTTTGTTACTTGACCTTGGATTTTTATTTATGCTGTATAAAAATTTTACACTTTTTATGTTGTCAGACTTATCATCTATAAATTTTTGGTGTCTAGACTTTATGTCCTGCATAACCAAATTGTCTTCACTCAAAAATTATTTTTAAAAAATCTATGTCTGCTTTCTTCCAACATGTTTATGTCTTCATTTTTTAATTTTAAACATTTAAATTTTTAATCCAATTGGACTCTATTTTAGTAAAATTAGGTAAGAATTCGGCTATTTTATTTTCTTTCCAAAGGCCTACTGCCAAAGAGAAATATATAAATTAACTCTATGAAATGAAGAAACATTTGTGTTTATTTGGTCAGTTGGTGAACATACAATTTTATGCTTAATAAATTCTATATATATGACAATAATCGTAAATTCAAAAATTAAAAACTTTTTATCTAAGCTTTATCACCAAGCCTCTGTAGCACTTTGAAGGCTGTTTGATTCTTCTTCATAAAAATGATTTGGTTTGGTTGCTACATTGGGGAAGCCATGTAACTATTATTGATGGCCAGTGTGTGCCAGGCCCTGTTCTAGATCCTCAGTATTAACCGATTTCAATTAATCTTCATAAATACTCGGTGAGATAAGCATTATTATCCTCCATGTACAGAGGAGAAAACTGAAAGGTCTAATATCGTGTCACATGACCACATGGCTAATTAGGAGTAGAGCCAGTCTGTGAAGCCAGATTGGTCTAAATTCTCTACTTCCACATGTAGCCCAAGTCCTTTAATGACTTAAATCAATGTTCAAATGCTGCTTGGTGTTAAGTGTCACATAGATGAATGTGTCATAATCAGTGCCCCTCTCAGCCTGATCTCCAGGTGTTTCAAGGCCTTTAATTCCCGCCCCCCATTCTCAGTCCACACTGGGATGTTTTTAATGACCGGAAAATAGGATGCTTTTATTCATGGCAAAAGTCTAATCTGATATTACATGTTTTTTCATTGCTCACCTTTTGCTTCAAACTTTGAAAGAATATTTAAAATAGAATATATTACTATAGACCTGAATCAATAAAAACAGATTAACAAAAAAACACAACGTAGAAGATCAAAAGGGGTACTTTTTTTTGGAAACTCGATTGAACAAAGCACATTTTATTGTATTACTAAACGTTAAGGTTACGTCTTCATGTGTTAAGTTTTTTTGGTCTGCATAGAAGTCTTATAAGTAGCATCTGAAAATGTAATAATTAATCGATCAGGGTGTAATTTTTACATATATTTAAATTGGAAAATTGCCAGAGTTTTAAGATAGTGTCTACAGGAATGTGGTAGGAAAGGCCAGCAGGCTGCTTATGCCATGTCCGTCGGTATGAAAATGACGGATGGAATTACAATGCTAACTACAAAGTGGACCAGATCAGAGATTTATGACAGTCAATAAGCCAAATCCCTTCTCTGTGGAGAAATCTAATTATGGGTGAGATATTCCAAATCAAACAACAGGACTTTTATAATCTTAAAAAATAATCCCTCAAAGGGAAATATCAGAGAAATGTATGTGTCTTGGTCTTGGCTCTAAGTGGAAGGGAAAAAGAAAAGGTTTCCTTGAAAAGTTTTCATCATGATTTAACCCTCATGCAAGATTGGGATTGAAAATCATTCCACTTAGGTGATCGAAAATCTCCCAGGCAAAGGAATGAATTTAAAATGGTCCTGGGTTGGTAGCTCCCAAATGAAAAAAAAAAAAAAAAAAAAATCAAAAATAGCATTGGGAACAACTCACTTAAATAAAAAAATAGTCTTGACAGTGAAACTCATAATTTTCATATAAATACAAACACATAAAATATACATATGAAATACATTTGAAACACAAGTGTGTTTGTGTGTATAACTAGAAACAAGCCAAATGTCCATAAACAAAAAAGAAATGCATAAATGGTTGTATAGTTATGACATAGGATGTTAAAATTCCATTAAACTAGACTTAGTGAGAATAATTGGAAAATGAATGAAATGGTGCCCCTACCTGTTGGCACAGAAAGATGTCAAAAACACAATGCTAAGTACAAAAGCAATAAAGATGAGCGCTGACAACATGGCAACATTTTTATAATATTCACACACATGCAAAACTAAGTAATATACAAAACTAAGTAATATACCATCTAGGGAAATGTATGTGCTACAAAACTACCCATAATCATATGACTACAGCAAATTGCAGAGACTGGAAAATGTAGTCTCTAGCTGGGTTACCATGTGCCTTACTAAATGGAATTAGTAAAATTATGTTTTGTTAAACTGGATTTGGGGTGTATGGGGATTTTTAAAAATATTTTCATATTATATGTATTACAGATATTATATTTTTGAATGTAAAAAATATTTCACAACAAATAACGGACAAGACTAAAGTGGAATTGGACCATGTAGCAGTGGGACCTGACCAGATTCCTTAGAGACGGGGTGGTTAGGGTGAGGCATCAATTGCTTAAGATGAATGACTCAGGGTTAAAACCTGAAGGAGGAAGAGTTATTAATAAAATGAGGGGTGGCAAAGGGAAGAACATTCCTGAGAGCAAATAAAAGGTGTGAGAACCTTGGTCAGAAGGGAGCTCAGTGTCTTGGAAGAACTCAAAGAAGTCCTGGAGGGTTGGGATATAGAGAATGGGAAGAAGAGAAGAAAAAGGGAAAGTAGAAGGTAGGCAGAAGCTCACTTCACTTTTCCTCAGACTATGTCAGCCACACTGAACTGTAGACAAAGCTGGGGAATACAGTCTCTAGCTGGGCAGCCATGTGCCCTGTTAAATCATAGTCCTGTATGAAAGGGTCTCTCAGACACAGGATAAACCTGTATGGTCACCTCCATAACTATGGCTTGCTCTAAGAGAAAACCAAATAAGAGTCAACCAGAGGAATATACAAGTGAAAGAAATAAATGAAAAGGAAAAGAAAGTTTAGAAAATATATGATCAATAAAACCAAAGGAAGATAAAAGTGTTAAACTTCTGGCAATTGTATTCAAGGAAAAATAGAGACAACATCAACAATGTTAAGATTTTTAAAAGGACCATAAATTGAGAAGACTTTTTAAATGATGAGATTACTTTGTGCAAGAATATATCAGCATAGTTTTCTAGATTAAATGAATACTTTGGGGAGGGTAGTTAATTCCCAAAATAGGTCCCCAAAGTGGTAAAAACCTTGAGTACCAATAACCATGGAAGGAAGTAGAGAAAGAGACCATTTCATTCATACTGTTTATCACCCTCACTAAAGGTTTTAAAGGTCAGGGTTATCAAGCCTGAAAGGAACAAGTAATTTTTTTTTATTGAAGTATAATCGATTTACAATGTTTCAGTTGTACAGCAAAGTGATTCATATATATATATATATATATATATATATATATATAATATCTTTTTTAGATTCTTTTCCATGATAGGTTATTACAAGATATTAAATGTAGTTTCCTGTGCTATACAGTAGGTCCTTATTGTTTGTCTACTCTTTATATAGTAGTGTGTATCTGTTAATCCTGAATTCCCAATTTATCCCTCCCCCCACTTCCCCTTTGGTCATCTTAAGTTTGTTTCCTACGTTTGTGAGTCTATTTTTGTTTTGTAAGTAAGTTTATTTGTATCCTTTTTAAAATTCCACATATAAATGATATCATATGATATTTGTCTTTCTCTGTCTTACTTCACTTAGCATGATCATCTCTAGGTCCATCCATGTTGCTGCAAATGGCATTATTTCATTCTTTTTTATGGCTGAGTAATATTCCATAATATATTACACCACATCTTCTTTATTCATTCATCTGTTGATGGACATTTAGGTTGCTTTGTGTCTTGACTATTATAAATAGTGCTGTTATGAACATTGGGGTGCACATATCTTTTCAAATTAGAATTTTCGTCTTTTCCAGATATATACCCAAGAGTGAGATTGCTGGATCATACAGTAACTCTATTTTTAGTTTTTTAAGAACCTCCATACTGTTCTCCATAGTGGTCGCACCAATTTACATTCCCACCAACAGTGTAGGAGAAGGAACAAATAATTCTTTTAAAGCTTTGGAGAACAAAAAAGCCTGAAAATTTCTGAATTCAATCTACAAGTCCAGAAAAGTCTGATACCAAAACTAGGTGAGTATAATACAAAAAGATAACCATATACCACTTTGAATATACATGCTAAAATCTTAAACAATTCATTAGTAAACTGAATATAGAAGTGTATTAAAAGAAAAGGTACCATGCTTATTGGGATTTATTCCAAGGATGGTTCCATTTTAGGAAATCATTATATAATTCATCGGATTTATAAAGAAGAAAACCCATGTCATTATCTCAGTAAACACTGATTTTTTAAACATAACTCCATAAATATTCTTTTTTAAAAAATAACTTTGTAATAAGCAAGCTATAGAAGGAAGGAATTTTCTTTAACTTGATAGAAAATATCTATGAGTAACCAAGGGAAAACTCATATTTAATGAGGTGACATTAGAAGCTTCATAGTTTCTGCAACTTATAAAATGACAAAAATTTCCCCCCAAAATGGAAAATGAAGTCAATGTAAACCCATTATGGAAGTTTTTGAAAATAAAGAAAAATAAAGAAATAAAGAATGCCTGGTTGTTTTCAATAACGATTTCACGCATTTCCTTCTAAATTTTTACCGCATTTATTGTTTTACTAACTCATTTGCAACTACATAACATATACACAATTATTCCTTGAATATTAAAAAATAATACATGTACATTTTACAAAATTTATAAGTGTAAGCAATATAAAGCAGAAAATGAATCTGTTTCATAATACCACCTCCCAGAAATAATTTAACATTTTGGTGAATTTATTTTGTTCTAGGATTTCTTTCTTTTCTTTTTTCACATCACTGAACTCGTATCATGTAACTAATCTTAAATATAATTAACACAGAATAATCACAGATGTTTAGATATGGAAAAATATCTGCCAAAAGACATGGGACTGGATGGTAGCTTTACTTGATTAAGAAAAATGTCTGTAACTCAGTTCATTCAATATGGATTATATATATGTAGTAGATATATATTATATATATAAAATCATTTTCAAAATGTACAGAATATTCTTTTAAAGGTTGCAATGCAAATGGTCATTTGTTCATGCACTAAGCCTTGCTTCCGTGATGGTAAATGAAAACGTTGAATGATTCTGCTGGCAGAACTGTAGTGATGCTGTGCTACACAACCAGATGCCCCCTCAGAATTAAAAGGGTTAAGTCTCGGGCTTCCCTGGTGGTGCAGTGGTTGGGAGTCCGTCTACCAGTGCAGGGGACACGGGTTTGAGTCCTGGTCTGGGAGGATCCCACATGCAGTGGAGCGTCTAGGCCCTTGTGCTGCAATTACTGAGCCTGCGCTCTAGAGCCTGCAAGCCACAACTACTGAGCCTGCGTGCCACAACCACTGAAGTCTGTGAACCTAGAGCCCATGCTCCGCATCAAGGGGGGCCACCGCAATGAGAAGTCCGCGCATCAAAGAGAAGAGTGGTCTCCGCTCGCCGCAACTAGAGAGAGCCCGCGTGCAGCAGCGAAGACCCAATGCAGTCAAAAATAAATAAATTTTTTTTTTAAAAAAGGGTTAAGTCTGCGGTGGCTGGGAGTATGCCGGCCCAGAGCCCTCACCTCTTAGCCCTCAGTCCTTTCTGGCATTGCCTTTACCTGAAGGAAGTGACCTTGATCAAGATCATGCCCCTTTCCCATTGCAGCCTGCATTCAATGATGGGTCAATACGGGTGTGTAACAGGAGGTCCCCCTGTCCAACCCTGAAGGACACACAGCTTTAGCTGGTGGTGTACCTGGAGTGGGCAAAGTATCTTGTTGCAACTTCATTGCAGCCCAATTTCTTCCTCTGCTCCTTCCTTCCTTCTCTCCCGTTATACAAGTGTTGAGCGTAAGAGGATTGCCTAAAAACTTCCCACAATCTCCATCTCAGACCTGCTTCCCAGAGATCCTGACCTGCATCAACAGTGTTGCAGCTTTACCCTTGTTCACATGGTCTGAATAAACACAGCTGGTTGGTGTTTAAGTGGTGATTACCCTCTGAACTGTGGGGTAAAGGAGGTGCCCCAGAAAAAAATATTTACTATTTGTTATGTGAACTAAGACTGCCACCTGCCATATAAGTAAACAAAGGATGTTGCAGCCACCAAGACATCACATTACAGCCTCCCCAAAGGTGAGCCCTGAGGGAACTCAGGATGGAAACAGGATGCCAATCATCTAGCAGTCAACTGCTGCAGCCACCCCGACGGTGCACCCTGAGGAGACTCTGGATGAGAAAGCACAGGATGCTGGCCCCAGGTAGCTGAGATGCATATCAAAGCGATGATTTCAGTGAGCCCAGACTCTTGCATCTTCCCATACATAGAAAAGGACTAAGTTCCTTAACTTGAGATATCCGGTTTTCTTTAATTAACAGTAAACTTTTGATGTTCCAACTACCTGGTCTTTTGTTGAAAAAAATCCTATATATCCTGGCTCCATCCCCCCACCCCCCTTGCTTCTTCAGAACAGTTTCTCAGAGTTCAGAGGCTTAAGTCCTCAGAATGTCCACCATATAAAACATAACTCTCAACTTCTAGGTTGTGCGTTTTTTTTCAGTTGACAGTTATGATACATAGAAATGACTAGAAGGGAAAGAAGAGTAATGTAGTGAATTTTACAGGACTTGGCTTATTCCATGAATTGAAGAATCCCTCTGGATTTAATATATAATGGGTCCAAACTGGTTTAGGAAAGACATAAATTTATAACTTCTACATCCTTAGATTTATAATTCTGAATCATTTCTATTGGCTGGAATACATCTTTAAGTAGTTTCTTTTAGGAGACATTTTTGGGTTATGTATTTTATGGTTTTCCATATACTGAATTCTGCAATCGTCTACTGTGACTTTGCTAGCCTGAGAATGTCACAAAAACCTGCCAATATCTGGATCTATCAGATGGGTCGTGTGCTGGGGCAGGGCAGTGGGAGCGTCCAAACCAGGTGTAGGCAATAAGAAGTGTTGACTGTAGAAAATTTAAAAACAATAATCCAACCACATTTGGTCAGCTTTTTATTACTGCCATGTGCTGGTAATTTAAAATAATTCCAGTGACAAAAGATTCTTCCTCAACCCAAAATCTTTTGTTAATCTTGATTCAAAACAATTCCTGTGGTTATTGTTCAATTTTAATAATACATGTAAGTTTCAAAATTGGCACATTTATAGTACAATTACACACTGGGAGAAAATATTTCCAAATCACTTATCTCTAGAATACATAAAGAACTCCCCAAACTCAACATTAAGAAAACCTAACAATCCAGTTAGAAAATGAACAAAACACACGAAGAGATATTTCACTTAAGAGGATACAAGAATGGCGAATATTCTCATGGAAAGGTGTTCAACATCACTAGTCATTAGGGAAGTGCAAATTGAGACTATAATGAGATATCACTGCACACCAACCGGAAGAGCTAAAATTAGTGACAATACCAAATGCTGGTGAGGAAGTGCGGGTACCGGGTATTTCACACATTGCTGATAGAAATGTAAAGCGATACAGTCACTCTGGAAAATAGTTTGGCAGTTTCTTGAAAAACAACAACTAAATATATACTTAACCCTGCAAACCAGCAATTATATTCCTGGGCAATTATCCCAGAGAAATGAAAACTTATGTCCACACAAAAACCTGTGCACAGCTGTTCATAGCAGCTTCATCTGTAACAGCCAAGAACAGGAAACAACCCAAATGTCATTCAATCAGTGAATGGTTAAATAAATTGTGGTATATCCATACTACGGAATACCATTCAGGAATAAAAAGGAACAAAATATTAATGTATTCATGACTTGGATACATCTACAGGGCATTATATTCAGTTAAAAAAAGCTAATCACAAAAAGTTACATACTACATGATTCCACTTACGTAACATTCTCCAAATATTGGAGGTGGGGAACAGACCAGCAGTAGTCAGAGGGTAGGGGGGTGTATGACTCCACAAGGGTAGCAAGAGGAAGATATTTATAGAGATGAAATAGTTATGTATCTTGATTATGGTGGCGGTCACACAAATCTACCCTTGTGACAAAATGGCATAGAACTATACACACATAATGTCCCAAGGCCAATTTCCTAGTTTGGGTATTATACTATAATTATGTAAGATGTAACCACTGGAAACGACTGAGACTTTTCTCTCTCTCTACTATCATTGAAAATTCCCATGAATCTATAACTTTTTCAGAATAGAAAGTGAAAGGGATATTTTCAGGTTACATCTGGATATTGCTTTGTTTTTACTGATTTTTGAGTGCAGCATATTGAGGCCTTTTAATTGCTTTCAACATGTGAGCATCTAAGCTGCATGGAAGCCTGGAGCTGGTGCCTCATCTCAGTGATGCTGGTGGCCCAAGAGTCTGTGTCAATTTGGGGAAAGAATCCTTCCTCAAAACATATTACTTCCATCTGAGACAGGATGGGACCTGGGACACTTTGCTGCAATGCTTGCACCTGGACAAACGTCTCCTTGAGTAAGAAAATACAAAGAAACTATAAGGGACTAAAAATAACTGCGTGCATATGCAGCTGGGGCAAATTATGGACAACAAGATACAAAAAGACCAAAAAACCCAACTGCAACTTCTGAAGAGCCGGGAGAAAAGCAGGGCACTGCACATGCCCCCTGCACTCAACACCACCAAAGGGGCGGGCAGACCACCTAGGCCACACCTCTGGCCCGACCCCAGGGACACACCCCTACCCTCACCCCCATGTAAGGAACCAGCTCACCCCTCGCCCCCGGGAAGCAAGCAAGGGAAACTGTTGCTTGTTCTCGCTCCCCCTTGCTGCAGCAGGGGCCCCAATAAAGCCTTGCCTGAACTTCTTGTCTGGCCTCTAGTCAACTTCTAGTGATTGGGGAAGGCCAAGAACCCTGGTTGGTATCACATCTATTATAAATTTGTTACACTGAACTGATCTTGTCAGAATATGACACTTGACTGTCATGTGCCAGAAAATTTATTATAAAATATAAAAATTTACACATTTACAAATCACATCATTGATTTCACCTCTTGTCTTTTTTAGTCTATTTTTTCAGAGAAATCCTTAAAGACCACGGTGCATAAGACTAGAGACTATATTTTACAGAGTTATGTATATTTTCTACCACTTCTGATGTAATTATTTTTAGTTTATTTATTTACATTATGAAGTAAACATTTAATTGAGTATAACATATATACCAAAAAAAGACAAATTAGAGTGTGCAGCTTGTTTTCTGGTTGGTACTGATCTTGAATATCTAAATCAGAGAAAGATTTTATATATATATATGTATATGTATATGTATATATATATATATATATATATATGTATATATATATATATATATTACCCCACTGGTTCTGTTTCTCTGTAGAACTCTGTCTCTGGTATAACCATCACCCAGCTTCAAGTATGAATACAAGTACTGACTTGTTTATTTCCATCCATTATACTCATTCAGATTTTTGGGGGGCAAATTCAAGGCATCATATCTTTCTATGTGACCTATTGATCTATCTATCTACTTACATACATATACATATTCATATACATGATTAAAACAGAATCACAATATCTATCACATTAATATATAACCATAATATTTTAACATTATCAAGTATCAAGTCATTGAGGAACTGTGTTTTTTAATTGGGATCCTTAGATTCACAGGGATTAGGGGAGGTGTTGTAGGGATGGAAATGTGCTGAGTGTGGAACAGGAAAATATCAACAGGTAATACACAAGGCCAAGTCCCATTTCTGTGTGTCTATTTTATAAATGGGTTTCTGAATGACATTTTATTGAATGAAAGAACTCTGTCATTTAAAAAAATGGAGGGCTTCCCTGGTGGCTCAGTGGTTGAGAGTCCACCTGCCGATGCAGGGGACACAGGTTCGTGCCCCTGTCCGGGAAGATCCCACATGCCGCGGAGCGGCTGGGCCCGTGAGCCATGGCCACTGAGGCTGCGCATCCGGAGCCTGTGCTCCACAATGGGAGAGGCCACAACAGTGAGAGAACAAAAATAAAAAAAAAAAGGAAATTACTGAATAAGTAATCTTGAATCAAAATTAAAAAGTAGTATACCAAAGGGGATAGCAGGAGACAGCAGGGGAGGGATTAATTAAGAGTTTGGGATTAACATATACACACTACTATATATAACCAACAAGGACCTACTGTATAGCAGAGGGAACTCTACTCATTGTCTTGTGGTAACCCCTAATGGAAAAGAATCTGAAAAGAATAGGCGTGTGTGTGTGTGTGTGTGTGTGTGTGTGTGTGTGTGTGTGTGTGTGTGTGTATAACTGACTCACTTTGTTGTACACCTGAAACTAACACAACATTGTAAATTAACTATACTTCAAATAAAAAGAAAAGGTTAATAAAAAAAGTAGTATTCTACTTTTTTTAAAACTAGGAAAAAATATACACTTAGTAGAAAAGTATACTGGATAATCCTTTACATAATTTCTGGTCTAGAAAACACATTATTAAATTGTTTAAAAATCTTGTTACTCATAACTTACTACAGAGATAGGGGTAGGTCAATTACTAACTGTAGCTAGTGTTAATTAGTTGATTTCTTTATTCATGTAGTTGATATATTCACTTCAGTTCTTCTGGTTAAGGAATTTAAGTAACTGGGGAAAGTTTGGGAGGAGCCTTTATGCAAGAATTGGATAAAGTGACAAAAGGAGAATTGTTTTAGAATTCAATGGCAGGACTTCAATTTCCTTTGAATAGACCCCTTATTGAGTTAAAAGAAATCAGAATAATGCCAGAGGATTTTTACAAGAGCAGGTAGTTTTCCCCTGGGAGTGAGAAGAAGAACTATCTAAAATAATTTAAAAGTCCAAAATGTCCAAGCAGCAAAACAGCAGGAAATAAAGTGAGGGACTGAGTAAACTAATATTAATAATTTAAAAAGTATTAAAAATTATAATAGATTCTAGGTATGAAGATCAAGATTAAATTTCCATAAAAAAGCAATAAAATTCCTTTGCAAAACTTAATAAATCAAATTACAAAATGACAAGAATTTTTCACTTTGATATTTGTTAGAGCAAATTTATATTTATCTACTTTTATTTATTTTATTTTATTTAACATCTTTATTGGAGTATAATTGCTTTACAGTGGTGTGTTAGTTTCTGCTTTATAACAAAGTGAATCAGCTATACATATACATATATCCCCATATCTCCTCCCTCTTGCATCTCCCTCCCACCCTCCCTATCCCACCCCTCTAGGTGGTCACAAAAGACAGAGCTGATCTCCCTGTGCTATGCGGCTGCTTCTCACTAGCTATCTATTTTACATTTGGTAGTATATAAAAGTCCATGCCACTCTCTCACTTTGCCCCAGCTTACTCTTTCCCCTCCCTGTGTCCTCAAGTCCATTCTCTATGTCTGAGTCTTTATTCCTGTCCTGCCCCTAGGTTCTTCAGAACCATTTTTTGTTGTTGTTGTTAGATTCCATGTATATGTGTTAGCATATGGTATTTATTTTTCTCTTTCTGACTTACTTCACTCTGTATGACAGTCTCTATGTCCATCCACCTCACTACAAATAACTCAATTTCATTTCTTTTTATGACTGAGTAATATTCCATTGTATATATGTGCTACATCTTCTTTATCCATTCATCTGTTGAAGGACATTTAGGTTGCTTCCCTGTCCTGGCTATTGTAAATAGTGCTGCAATGAACATTGGGGTACATGTGTCTTTTTGAATTATGGTTTTCTCAGGGTATATGCCCAGTAGTGGGATTGCTGGGTCATATATGGTAGTGCTATTTTTAGTTTTTTAAGGAACCTCCATACTGTTCTCCATACTGGCTGTATCAGTTTACATCCCACCAACAGTGCAAGAGGGATCCTTTTTCTCCACACCCTCTCCAGCATTTATTGTTTGTATATTTTTTGATGATTATCTATCTACTTTTAAAAGTTGATAATTGTTACAGCTAGATAATGAATGCATGGGATTTTATTGTAATATATTTTCTACTTTTTTTCTGGATTAAAATTTTTCATAACAAAAACGTTTTAAAACATATTAAAAAGACATCAAAATTTGTGGTTATAATCTAAGCAGGTACCAAACCACTAGCCATTTTGATTCTTTAAAGTGAACAATCCCTATATTTGAAAATTAAAATATATAAATATTAAAATCAGAAAAAATATTCACCAAACAGTTAAAAGAGGAGGAGGAGAGGCAAATGGAAGAGTAAATATTTCTATTTTTTTAAAAATCTATGCTTCTTAACAATACAGGTAGAAACACATTTTCAGAAAATATCATAGAAACAAAAATGCTTTGATGAGTGATTCTTTGAATCCTTTGAATTCATGAAAGTGTCTTTCAGATATAACTTCAAATAACTGGACCAAGGCTGGGGTAATTATTTTTTAGTGAGCACCAGCGATTTCACAGAGAGAGCTGTGTGTACACAAATCAGAAAGAACACACCAATCTGGCAGAGGACACTGCATTTCTGCTTTTTACTCCATTTCTTTCAGTTGAGTGTTGCTAGTTAAGTAGAAAACAGAGAAACTGGGAGAAAACTTTTGGCCCAGGTTCCTGGGATCATGCTAAATAATTTAATTTTAACTGTTATAAAAATATTATGATGATCTACACGGGAAAGATGTGAACTGACTTTTGCTTTTGGATTTAGAGGATTTTAGATGCAGCAAGACCAAACAAATCGCGTTTAGCCATAAAACCTCTAATGGATTGGTAAGAGCTGGCCTCTAATTACTTACTCTTTTAGGACATAGTTCTGACCATATTTATCAAGGACATAAATAAATCTAGCACCACACACTAATGAAAAAAATTTCCCGCATATTCTAAATATAACAAATATTATGATAGACACAGAATTCTCTTATCCACAATTTATTTTTCTAAATGCTTTGTCACATACTGGTTAGGAGTTTCTTTTATGGAAATTCTAATCACACAAAATAATGCATGAATCAAGCAAGATAATGTGCTTTCTTCACCCTGTCCTCTCAAAAATGGCAATCAGTCAATTGTCCCTAATCATTGCTATTAGTTTCTGCTTATTCTTCCCCCCCTACAGGATTTATCAAGACATCGAGTAATGCAGTTTCTGGAATCTCGCACGGATGGTGTGGCCCTTGAAACAAGTTTTTAATGCTTCTTTGGGTGTTCTGTAGAATAATTCAAGTCAACATGTTTGTACTGAAAAGTGCCAATAGTTTAGTTGCAATTATAGTGTGTGAAATCTGGAGTGAGTAGTTGGGAGGAAGATGGTTTAAAAGACCCCAAAAATTATTATGCAGAATAAAACTGATGGAAAAAGAGATAGATTAAAACACAAAGTTGTAAATATTATTCACCAGAAACACAATCTTTTAGAAGAAAAAGGATTTTATGTGGACCTAGGAACACACAAGATGGATTACTTAAGCAAGAGAAAACATGAGCCAAGGCTTAGGGGTAGCAATAGCAGGATAATTTCAGGAAAGAATAAGGCAATCAGTATAAGAGAATAGTAATTTTCAAAATGCTCTATAAAGCTTGAAGCATTTTTTTTTGGAAACTGTCAGAGGGCTTAGGACAAATGCATGTGATTATTATAAGTGGTTTTTAGAAAGTTTCAAAAATTTTTCTCTTCCAGAAAAAGGTAATGAATAGAAAAACTGGGAGAGAGAGGTAGAAACAGGAAAAAATAGAGGAATTTTTAGCATTTATTGAGCATCTATCATGTTTCAGTTAATCACTGTGGATAAACTATATTAATATAGACCTCATGTTAACCCTATCAGGTAATTTTTATCCTCTCTACTTAGTGCATGAGGTAGGAGAGCTGATGTACCTTGTTCAGTGTCATACAACCAGGAATAAGTGCCTCTGGCATACATTTGGAGGTCTGTATGTCTCTAAAACCCATGTATTTTCCACTAAACATACTGCATTAAAGCGAATGATGACAACCATTCACCCCTTATAAACTGAGAAACCGTTGATTCCACTGACCCTGACAGAAAAAATATGAAAAGGGAGTCAGGAGGAGAAGGTGGAAGATGTGGTGAGATGGAATGGTTTCCCAGAGGGTGGCAGACTGCAGACATGGCCACCAAACAAGCCTCACATTCTTATCCATACATACCTCTCTCCTAATCAAAACACAGAATTTATTTCCTCTCCCCTTGAATTTGGGCTACTCCTGTGACTTTCTTTGACCAACAGAATATGGCAGAAGAGATAGTGTGTGACTTCTGGACTTATGAAGCTTCTGTATTTGCCCTCTTTGGGATGCAGCCTTCATGTAAATTAGCAAGGACTCAAATATTGAATAACAGAGAATGATAGATAAAGATGGAGCTAGATAGAGAGGGAGGGAGGGAGAGAAACCTAGACAACTCCCAGTCATTACATCCTCCTTCATTAGGGCACCAGATGTGTGAAATCTTTAGAATGTTCCGGTCCCAGGTGAGGTCCAAGCTAATAGCAGCTATATAAGTGACTCCAGCCAACACTATTTGGAACAGAAGAACCGTATAGCCTACTCCAAGAATCACAAGAAATAATAAAACTGTTGCTGATTCCAAGTTTGGGGGAAATTTGTTATGTAGCAAAGGCTAACTGATACACCTAGTTTGGGGATCCTGGAGTGGAGAAAACAAATCATCAGGAAAAGATGAAAGACAGAGCAATGGAGTAGTGTTACCTTAGTTTCTATCTTTATTCAGATCCCTGAGCCTATATCTGACCTTAATACCTCTATTAAAACACAAATACTCTCTGGAAGGGAGACTGGGCTTCTTAGCAAGGATTAGTTGACAACCAAAAAGCACGAACATATGGCATAAGACAGAGAAAAAGGTTCTATTTAAGCCTGACCCAGAAAGAAGAGTAAGAAAGGACCAGAGAGAATTCAATCCTTGCAGAGCCTTGGCCTTGCCATACTTAGTTAACATCAGTACCATCACCTCCACAATCACCACTAATCATAATCATTTACTGTGATTATGATTGACTTACAACCACCTACTTTATGCAAATATTACCCTAGATAATATCTAATTTATTTTTTCTCTAATTCTCATAGTGACTTTCTAAGGTAGGCACTGGCCCATTTTAAAGATAATGAAACTAAAGCTCAGTAAGTTTAAACAACTTGTCCAAATCCTTGTAGTTTACAAGAGGTAGCATGACAATTAGTATGTAGTTCTGCCCAATTCCAAAGCCTTTGCCCTTTGCCTTTGTCATTTAATTTCTCATAATTTATGGGTCCTTTTCTCTTTAGGGCTATCAAGCCCCCCAAATTTTTTTTAAAATGTTGGTAATTGATTTCGAAAAATAAGTCCTATAGGAAATTGGTCCATATTTTAGAGTTATAGAATACATTAAACATTACTTAACATAAGAAACAAGTTTATAGGCATTCTAATGTAGAAATTCATTAAAGATGAAAAAATAATTTTAAAAAGTTTGCCTTGATAATTTGTAGCAGTAACAATTTTATCACAATCATGATGGATCCTGAAATAATCCAATATTTTTCTCACTGTCCTCAATGTCCTGCATTAAAATTTCTTAGTGCCTTTTTGTTCTGGGCTCTTCTCGGGCTCATAGAAGGCAAAGCAACAAAGTCTTGGCCATCCATTGAGTCAGTGAAGGGACAGAATAGGATATCTGTGAGTAATTCAGGCCAGGAAGAAATGTTCAGGAATCAAAGTGTAGGGGTAAAGGAGAAAAAAGGAAGAACAGACAATAAAAACATATGCCAACTCCTTGCCTACAAGATCAACAAATAGATTCAACTTATTCATCCAATTTTAAAGCATCTATTTATCCTGTGCCAGAGCTGCAGAGACAAAGATAAATAACTCACATTTCTTAACCTTAAGGAAAAGTAAGCAGTCTGATTTATCTAGACAAAAGGTGTGCTGAGAGATTTGAAGGTGATCCAACTAATTCATGGAGGTCCCAAGATAAGGTGCAATTCACTTTCCCTTCTGAGATGTAACTCCATCATTGCTTCTCTGCATGCAATCTCTGGTTGAAGAGCAGAGTCAATAATACAATACTCTTATTGCAACCATAGCATGATATAAACAACATGTACACAAGAACTGTAGGAACAGAGAGAGGAGTCATTTATGGAAGACTGTTTTATATCTAAATGATGGGCTTCCTTAGAAAGCCTGGCATAATAATGCACCACTCAAAAATACACCAATTAATTTACTTCAAAATTCAACTATTAAAGAAATGGTTTTATTATTAATAGGATCCCTCTTCTATTCCTTAATGCTAAACATATGTTATAGAGTGATGGCTTGGTGGCTGTCTACTAATGCCTCTCAACGGGGGAGTTTTTGACAACGCCTGGAGACAGTTTGGGTTCTCAAAACTGGGGTGTGGGTGTTACTGGCATCTAGTGGGGAGAGACCAGGGATGCTGCTAAAAATTCTACAATACATAAGACAACCTTCTACAATAAAGAATTAATCTGAAGCAAAAATGTCAATGGTTTCAAGGTTGAAAAAAACCACCTGTATGTCATTTTTACATGAACTTTAAAGACTTTTACATAATCCAATCACAAAATGATGCAACAAACCATATACAAAAGATGAATTAATCTTAAGGAAATTTTTAGCTTTATTTATTTTTTCAAAATAAGGAGAGTTGCACAGAAGCCAAATAACTTGAAATAAATAAATTACTTAATTTCTTTTAAATCTTTAGATCATGCATTAATAATCAGGGTGACATTAAATATTCAATTCAGGGACAGTCATGTCTCAACTGGTCCATGTTTCTCTAGTTATACCCATCAATTCACCAAATAATGATCTAAGCCTCTGACAAATTTAGAGATTGTCTTTTGAAGCAATTCTTACAGACATGGGGGCAAACTGTAAGATATTCTCTTGATTTTTTTCCTTAAAACAAAAATGATAGCCTCTCACTCACTTGAATCCAAATTTTGAATCTACAACAATCTCAGTAAAATCTAAGATAAATGGTCCTAGATCGCTAGCCTTGATTCTATGATTCACTAAATTAGTATTATAAAGATAATTCTTTTAGGTCCGGGTACACATTTTAAGTGTGCAAAAACTATTTTTGAAGTATACTAGAACATTCCAGATAGGTCAACCTGGTGGCAAACTTCCAATTATTAACACATATTATTTTTTATTCATGCAAAATAAATCCCCAAATGATCTCTGTATGTCAACATTTTATGATCCTGCCTCTATTTACCATGTGGTAGGTGCCAGGAAGTGCCAGGCAGTAAGCTTTATGAGACAAGAGCTGGGAGATATACCCTCAGTTCATTAAAAGAAACTCTTGGATAAGGAAGAAGCTGAGCAGGGTTTGTAGAGCTCTCACGGACAGTGAAGGCAAGATTTCCCTTTCTTTCTCATTATCTTGGCTCTACCACCAGTGCCCTGAGCTCCTAATACTCTGTCCGCTTGATTTTAGGGTCTCTTGAACCTCCTTGCATAAATCTGACTCTCCTTATCCTCCTTCTTGAATCAGAAATTGAGCCATCATTTTCTTTACCATTTCTGGTACAGACCCTTCACTTCCTAGTTTTAATACCACACAGTTCTGTGCCAGGTCTGTTATGATTCTAAACATGACCAGTTCCAGGACCATATGGGAGAGTTTTATCTTTCCTCCCTCTCCCCCAGACCAGAAACATGGGCCTAATGATCTGAGTCCAGACCTATAATTCTTTTTTTAAAAATATTATTTTATTCAAGTATAGTTGATTTATAATGATGCCCATTCTGAACGGTGTGAGGTGGTACCTCATTGTAGTTTTGATTTGCATTTCTCTAATAATTAGCGATGTTGAGCATCTTTTAATGTGCCTTTGGCCATCTGTACTGGCGTATTCTTCTTAAGGCTACAAAAGTTCCTGTGATAGTTAAAGTATTACCCAAGATATAAAGCACAACAACAGCAATCTTATTAGCTCAGCTAGCACATGTTAAGTACCGAATATAATGACTGAAATAAGACCCATGTCAATAAGACTTTCCAGAGCATCACGTCTAGTAAATAGAAGGGTCATAATTGGTAGCCAGATATATAGATCCTCTATTCCAATGCTATTTCCAGTATAAAAGGATCTAGTGTTGGGAAAGGTTGAGGGAGGAATCATTTGTTAATTAATTATCTAGATCAGGAATCTGTAAACTTTGGCCCACCAACAAGTCATCTGTTCCTGTAAATAAAGTTTTATTGGAACACAGCCACAGCCATTTATTTACATATTGTCTATGGCTGCCTTTTTGCTATAGTGAAAGAATAAAGTAGTTTTGATAGAGACTACATGGCCCACAAAGCCTAAAATTTTACTATCAGATCTTTACAGAAAAAGTTTGCTGATCCCTGATCTAGATCAAATGAGAAAGAGCAAATGAGAATGAAAATCTGAACTAACCATTTCCCCAAATATATTCCTATCTGAGAACTAACTCGCTAGAGATGGAGAAAGTATAATGACCCAGCTTTATCAAAACTTTTAAAAATTAAACGTTGCATGATTGATCCTAGGTTTATGTATGTAGGTGGTTTAAAGAGGAAAAAAAATCATAACGGCAGGTACAATTGAAGTTCAAATATTTCCCAATTCTATTCATTTCACCATTATGTAACATCAAACAGTCCATAAAATGTAGGGTTTATGAGAATCCAACCATTTAAGAATTGGCATTGAAATGCAAATTCCCACTAAATTCAGCAAGGATACTAAAGTCTATTTTTGTCTTTCTTCTCCCTGAATAGGACCATAAGTTAACCAGGGACCCTAGGAAACGTCATAGGACCATCTATGATCTATTGTATGACACTCCTCAGGAAGTGCTTCTTCACTTAGGCACAGAGCTATTTACTGGGTTTTCCAATTGAATCTGTGGAAGAATCAGAGAAAAGAGTGTACACTTCAATTTCAAGGACTTAGGCTGGAACAGGAGGGTTTTGTTTGTTTGTTTTTGCTAGTAAAAATGCATGTAGCAAACATGCTGATTGTTCCTTTCCTCTGGTGAGTTCAGATTGAAGATGCAGAAAATAGGATCATCAGTTCAAAATCTGTAAAGATGCTCTGTGACCCAGTACACTACAAGCCTTCCCATCAAGTAGTATGATTATGGAATTACAGATCCTTGTAATAAAAGAAGCTTAAGAAATTATCTAGACTAATTATATTATACTGTAGCTGGAGAAACAGCAATTAGGAGAGGGAAAATGCCTGGCCTAAGGTGACACTGCTAGCCTGAGGCACAGATGGGACTCGAATCTGTAACTCCTGGGATCTTTTTACTATCTCACACAGTTAGCAAGCTTACCTGCCTCAGATAAAATTATGAAATAGAGAAAAGCCAGCCTCAGACAACCATATATAGTCCCAAACTCCCTTCTGATTGCAGGTCCTGACAGGACGCACCAACCACTGAATGAAAAATAAAGACCAAACTCCTAGTGTGACCTACAGTTGGAGGTGTGAACTACCTCTGTGTTCTCTATGCAAGGCCAACACTCATATCCCCAGAAGAGGAATTCTCTAGAACATCACATAGACCAGCACATCCTTAGGAAGCCCAAGTATCTAAGGGCAAGTCTAAAGAAAAAGTGTCAGGAAAACCTGGGCACCAGAACTCATTCAATTCCAAAAGAACAGGTATCTCGAATAAAAGGAAGAGGCCCTATCTTGACTGTGCAAGGTACCTAGGGCTTATTCCAGGCAACGGCCTTGTGTCTTTTCATAGGAAGCTGGGCCTGAGGGGCCTTGTGGAACATCTTCCCAGTTACTCCATGGTTTCAACTTTATGGCCCATAAAAGCAGTGAAGAAGCAAACTCCTTAAGCTAATTTTAATACTGCATAAAACCTAGGAGAAATAATTGTTATCCATCATAATATCCATAAGAGCCACATTTCTATCATACTCTCCTGACCTAGACTTTATCTAGAATAATATTTACAAATGTCACATGATGACATCAGAAGGCTTTCTATGAAGTGATCGATGGGGCAGAAACATGTCAGATCACCTTAGTTCTCACTCTTTTTAATACGGTGAATGGCAAGAGGAAGTGATAAAAATCTGGTATATTCAGATTATGTTTGAGGAAACTCAAGCCCAAGTCTGAGAGAGTATTAAAAGCCTCTCTGAGCTTCTGGAGCTTGCCAAGTTTCCCATTTTTAAGTCCGTGTTCCTTCCACTAGAGTAGGTTATTTCATAGTATGGAATCTGCAAAACAGTCACATAGCCCTGTTTCCCTCATGTTCTGAAAAGAGAAAAGAAATAATAAGGAAAAGTAGAGGGAATAGAGACAGAAGTAATTTATCTCTTTGTTATGCCCTAGATTTATCTATAGCCGCTTGCATTTTTGGAATGTATGATTTCAAATAAAGAAGTAAAAGTTTAACTCATGGTAAAGTTAACCTAAGTCTATGTGTAATTTACAGTACACTTAGCATGAATTTTGGTTTAGCACAGATTCAGCTGATTTCCAAAATGAGTCCATTTACACTATATAATATCTAAGTGTAAAACAGTGCAGAAGAAAGAGTTTGAAAAAGTCAGTCCCTACGTTTAAAAATTCACCATTTCATTTAGAAGAGTATGTCAACCTTATACAATTCGGATGCTTTCTGCAGAAATTGACAGAAAAATCCCACCCAAATTGGCCAAAGAGGGGAAAAAAGAAATTTTGGTCCAGGCTCTGAGTTAACTCAATTCTCCAAAAGGTTCTAAGAGTTTGCACCATCTCAGTTTCAAATCTAGCCAGAAAATACACATGCCTGCATCTCACGATGTCTCGTTGGCTCTGGTGGGGTCGTGTGTCTAACCCTGGACCAATTTCGGCATCAGAGGAGTATATAGCTCTGGTTGGCCAAGAGTGAGTCAGACACCAGTCCTGGAGTCTGTGAGGGATGGTGCAAGCTCCACCAGGACTGGTCTGAGAGTGAAGAAATAGTGGCCACTCTCTTCTCAACTGTTACAGGGAGGAGGGCAAGTGGTCAAGAGACAAAAATCTCCATGAAAGACACATAATAAAAATGATTAAAAATATATCTACCTTGCAAAATAGTACAAATGAAAGGCAAAATCACAGAGTAGTTAATAGTTTGGGCTCTGGAACCAGATTGTATAGGTTCAAAACCTCACTCCACCATTTGTTAACTGTGTGAGCTTAGGTAAGTTACTTAACCTTGTTGGGCTTTAACGTATTCATGTCTAAAAACAGAGATGGTAATAATCCCTACTTAAAGGTATCTGGGGATAATTAAATGAGATAAAACCTATAAAGTGCTTAGAAGAGTTGCTGACACATGGTAACCACTCAATCGTTAACTGTCATGATTATTAATATTATTGTATCTGCGAGGCAAAGGTGATAAGTATTATAAAATATAAGAGGAGGGAGAAACACTTACAGAGGGATAAAGGATGTGATGAATTGTGGACCTCACGGCACAGTGAAGGGTGGCTGGTTGTGAGAGGTAGAAGGGGGAGGAGGAGGCACCAAGCCAACGTGAGGTGGTATGAAAAAGCACAAGTCAAGATAGACCAACCCATCTGAATAAGAGCAGAGGGAAATTGTAACACGGTCTTAACTGCCAAGAGGTTTTCAAAAATGCTGGACATAGATAAATCTGCTGGGTGGTATTCCTCCTAAAACATAACTGAAAAAATACTATTGTTTTCAGCTTGGATTTACATTTCTTTTATTGTTTTAGTTAAACCATTCCCTAAGAACAATTTTATATTGTTCTATATAAGACATCATCATATGATTTTTGTGACATCGTCATAAAATTACTCTCTTAGGAAACAGACTGTAACTTAAGATTGAACTCAAGAACAGCAATCTATCTTGCCAATATGGATGTGTTGATCGAAGGGTTAAATTCTCATTTCAAAAGGCTCATGGCTCTCATCTGCTCCAGACCTGCTAACCCATTTCTCATGGTCTATCCTCCGAGACTTCATAAAAGCAATACTTTTATAATCCCTAAGTTATGAAGATCCATAAATAACAGAAAAAGAAAATCATATTATTTACATTGCCATTTGTTAGCATTTGATGTCCATCCCTGGATAGAATTTGGCAACATCTTCTAGAAGGTAAGAATTGTGTATGATGTTGGATAACTATTTTTGTGAGTAGCTTTATGCTAACGAAGGCATTACTCTTTAACAAGGAGTCAAAATCTTCTAACAAATCAAATAAGTACGATTAGTTTTATAATAGTCATGTACACAGAGTACCCCTGGAATTTTACTTGGGCAAGACACAAATAAAAGGAAAAACTTTTCACCCCATTTGCCTTTGGTAATCAGTATGCTGATTGTTTACACATCCACGCATTCCAAAGTGTGTGTTTGTCTTTCAAGTATGTGTCTACTACGTGGCAGCCACTGTGCTAGGAGCTAGAAAACAAAGAGATATATAGTCCTGTCTCCCACATATTATACTATTTCCGGGGTAGAGAATCCCCATTCTTTCTTCCTAGGAGGTTCTTACAAGCGAAAGATCCAAAAAGCTACTTAGAGCAATAAGCAAGCCCCAAGAGAACACAGAGATGATGGGTGAGGGGAGACACAACTGAATCCACCAGCAATTTGAGCCCCATACCAACGCAAACTGTCGTGTTCCATCTCTGTCTATGGTGTCTGCTGATGCCAGATTTTCACGCAGTTACTGGTTCAGCTCTTACGTTCAGTGGTTCCAATAAGGTCATGGCTGTTTGTTACAAGAATAGGATTTTTGGTTTATGTTCTACCATCGCTCTATCCAAACAGTTTTCTTCTGAAACTGGCATCTCCTTTGAGAAGTCTTCCCTTCCCTTCCCTATCCTCTTCCATTCCTACTCAGGAATAATCACATCACTCTCTCAAAACACTTTTCCACAGCTCTGCTTTACTAGATAGAATAACATATCGTAGTTATTTGACCCTGCGACTCCCTGAAAGTCAGTGGAATTTGCCCTTTTCACCCTTCTGTCTCTAGATGTTAGCTGGCTCTTTGCTGATTACATAAGTGCAACAATGAATCTAGGGGTAGCCCCTGGGCTAAATGTTCAGTGTTTCAAAGTATACATATGACATTGTGCTTTCTGACTTTATGAAACAACATGAAACCTCCAAATAATTTTTCCAGTGACAGTCAAGTGTGACACCAAAGCAGTTCTTCCCTGCCTCCCAGTAATTTACATAAAAATGGACGCTCACTAGCACTTTGGGTGAGTATCCCTCTCTTAGCTACAGGGAAACTCAGTGTCTCTTACACAACGGCAGCAAGCAGAATTGAGTCCTCTGAGAAAGAAAACAGAACGACACTAGCATATGGAAAAGTTTGGAAACCACTGAGTTCAGGTTATGGAAGAATCAAAAGACAATCAAGCACGCCAGATTTACAAGAGATACTAGAAAACAAGCACTTGGCTACTATCAAGTTTTAATCTTTTTCTTTTCTTTTATTTTGGCTGTGCTATGAAGCTTGTGGGATCTTTAGTTCCCCAACCAGGGATTGAACCCAGGCCCTCGACAGTGAAAGCTCGGAGCCAGAATCACTGCACCGCCAGGGTCCAGTGGTTAATCTTCTGATTCCACTCAAATCCTAGAGAGTTGTGATTTGGTGTTATTTCCGGTTTTGACACTGTTGTTTACATTACTAATTTGTGCTTGTTAGTGTCACTGAAATTTACATTAAGGTAGTCTGACTTGTGCCCTTGAAAACTATGGAGAACAGTGTGAAGGTTTCTTAAAAAATGAAAAATAGAGTGCCATATGATCCAGCAATGCCACTCCTGGGCATATATCCAGAGGAAACTCTAATTCGAAAAGACACATGTACCCCAGTGTTCATTGCAGCGCTATTTACAATAGCCAGGACATGGAAGCAACCTAAGTGTCCATCTACGGATGAATGGACAAAGAAGATGTGGTACACATATACAGTGGAATACTACTCAGCTATAAAAAAGGAATGAAATAAAACTGATTTAATTTAATCCTTGGTTTTCATTACAATGAAAGGCAATTTTGCCCTCTGTGTGTGAGAGAGACACACAGAGGGGGACAAAGAGATACAGAAAGAGAAATAGAGAAAGCGGGATTGAGTTGAGTTCCGCAAGAAGTGGACTAAAGCAGAGAACTGCATGCAAGGCAGATCCCTGGGGATGTCCTCAGGGTCTACATCTGTTGGGGAAGGAACAAAGCAGGATTTTGCATCAGGACTGGGCAGAGTGGAACGTAGGGCTGTGCTATAGTTCCAACAAGGCCTTTGGCCCATTTCTGGGGAGTTCTGGAGCTAAAAGTATTCTTCAGAATTGTCTCAAGTTAGAGGCGAGGACCTGGCCTTCATGCCCACTCTCCCCTGACCATTGACCAGGCATTGGATGAAGGTTGCCTGGGATGGGATGCAACCTTGGACAGGCCCTCTTTTCAGCCCAGATAATCCATGTAAAGAGCTTACAGCTCAGGGCTGTCAGCCAGCAACACTTCCGGAAGCTGGAGGCCCTTCAGTTCTGAAGGGGTAATCTGGTGTCACACATCCGTTCAATTAAATAATGTAAAAAATATATGCATCATTTACAATTATTATTTTCTCTCCAATCCTGTGTTTGGGAGATGGCAGTAGGAAAGGTCACTGAGAACCAGTAAATCAATAACTTGAATCTTCCATTTTTTCTCATCTGTAAAACAGACTCGAAAGTGCTGTTACTCTATATAGAGATAAAGTTATTTTTTCTTTTTTTTGTTTCATTTGGTTTTGTTTTCATCAACTATAACTAGTTCTTTGAAGAAAAAGATGTCATTCACTGCCTATTTATGAAATTGAAGACTCTCGTATTTTTCCTATGAAGAAGTGGTGCAAATTTGTTAGGTATATAGTACCATTTCTTCTGAAACTAATTTTCTGTCTCAGTTATCGAAGAATTCAAACTAAAAGGGATCTTTTTATGTGTTTCCCAACAAAATCCTTAGAAGTAAACCCCCTTCTTTGGAAGTAGTGTGAATAATTTCTACCCAAAGTTGGAAGAGCTTTGAACAGGAAGGAGGATATGTGATTTTAGCAGTTAGCCTCGTGCTTTCGGGTTTGCAAGATTTTCAGGTTTGCAAGACTCCTCTGAGATGTGACACTTGATCACCCGAAGGCTGGTACAGGATCACAACTACCTGTTCAAATGTAAAAAGCTTCAGGACTCACTGTCATGCAGATAAATTGTATGGCAAGTGAGATTCAAAATCCAAAGAGCTTGAAATCTTGAGCTTCTTGGACAAACAAAGGAAACACTCACAGGGGTCTCTTTATGTGTGGGCTTGTTATGGGCTGTAGGGTTGTGTCTCCCCAAATTCATATATTGAAGGCCCAGCTCCCAGTGTGATGGCATTTGGAAGTGGGGCCTTAGACAGGTGGTAATTAGGTTTAGATGAAGTCATGAGGGTGAAGCCCCCATGATTCAATTAGTGCCCTTATAAGAAGAGGAGAGGGACCAAAGATCTCCCATCACCCCACTCCCATTTGCAGTCAGTGAGAGGCAGCTCAGTGCAAGCCAGGAGGAGGGCTCTCACCAGAACCCCACCAGGCTGGCACCTTGATCTCAGACTTCCCCAGCCTCCAGAACCACAAGAAATATGCGTGCCTGTTGCTTAAGGCTCCCAGGCTATGGTATTTTGTTATAGCAGCCCAAGCCAACTAAAACAAGACTCATCGGGATTTTTAAAAAAGTGTTTGGATTCCTTGGGCATTTGACTACTTCTGCTGCAGTGGAACTGAATTTTGTGTGACATTCTAGACGTCACCCAGGTATAAACATCGTGATGATCTCAGCAAAAGTTTTATTTTGTTGAATTGACAGACCTTGTAATATCCTTCTTTCCAAAGGTAGCTGATTAGACCCCAATCAGGCAATGGCAGTACTCAGGGCTTAGGTCAGGTAGGGGAGAAGTCCACCTAAGGCTGTTATGCACAGATTAGCTTGAGATCTGCTGGTATAAGGCCATATAAGTTCTAATTATTGTCAACTACAAATCGGCACTTGCCATATGCCTCTACAAGGATTAAATCAGGTGCTGCAGTAGCTGTTGACCTTCAACACCCCCTGAAAGGAATTCAGGGTGGAGATCAGGAATGAGGCATTTGGTGCTCTAAGAAAATCTGGCAGAACAGGTCTTCAGATAGTTAGATATTTTCAGGAGCTGATTTTATGAGCACAATTCTTGCATCTCCTCATATCTTGAAAACCACTAAATTCCTTTATAGTGACGTCTGCTCCTCATGACTAGCAGTAACCCTCACGATACCTTCTGTAAAAATATGTGCTTGATTGCATGTACTCCCCCTTCACCAAAATCACATCTATACTGACCTACCCCCCTACGTCTTTGGAGCAGTTCCTCAGAGCTATCTGCAATGCTGTCTCCCGGGCTATAGTCCTCTTTTTGCCCCAAATAAAACTTAACTCGCAACTCTCATGTTGTGCAATTTTTTTTAAGTCAACATTATCACTGGGCAAAAAACTGTGGGAAAATTTCCTGTTTTATGTCATAAGAAGTCTATAAGCTTTACAGGATAGTCCTTCTAATATGGTGGAAGCAGTTCTCTTTGTTTGTTTTGGTGGGTCAGGGAACACTTGGAAAATGGACCTTTGGCTGATGGTTGAAGGACATAGATGACCTATAATATTTAATCCTCAAAATGATATCACATCTCCTGATGGCAAACGGAATCAAATGAGCCACTTAGTTACACCTCGTTTATTGCTTCACTTTATAGTTAGGAACAATAGGCAGCAATCCCAGCTCGGGGCTAATGCTCCAGGACTCTCATCACTAACCAATCTGCCTCCACACTGGCCCTGATTTTGCTCATTCTTGAGAAAGAAGTGTTTCCTTTTGGCTTTGAAGTCAGACCGGGGATGGACCCTTAAACACTCACTAGCTGCAGGACCTTAGAACAGGCTTCAGTGGGAGCTTGTTGGTAAAATCACCCACTGTTATGCTTCCTGGCACACAGTTAAGACTTCAACGCCCACTCTTCCTGGCAGAGAACTCCTGGTTCCACTAAGACAACCCAAGCATCCCCCTCTTAGTCTTCTTCATAAAAGGCCACTTTTGAATGCTACCCTTCCCTTTTGAGTAATATGTTGTTTTTCCTAATATGAGGAGCCATCTAATCAACTTATGTAACTGACAGAGAGAAAAGGGAAGTGTTATTTGTTTTATTTTGTTTTATGTGTTTTCCTAAGACTTTAGGAAATTTCTTATCACTCATTAAAAAAATTAGGGCAGATTTGGATGAGTGCTGACTGAACTGAAGGTGGATTAATGATTTCTCAATGTACCTGAGATAGTTAATCAGACACATAATTCTTCTTTAAAAAAATTAAGTTATACATGCACGTGGCTGTAAATAGTCCAAAAGTTCTTAGAAAACCAGAAGTTCCCAGATCATCTCATCCCATTTTTTTCCTGCACCAGAAACAAAACTTTTAAAGTCTTTTGGCCATTTTGTTTTTAGTAATCACTTCCTTAAGAATAATGTATCTATATTGTCATTTTCTTGATTTTCCAGTTCTTGGCACTATTGACTTGTTTTTCACTCTAACAGATGAGAATTTTGTTCAGTATTATATTGCATCCCCCACGCACCCACATCCCATGGTTATATGGTTTCTTTGGTTAGATCAGTATTCAGTGCTCACAGTATGGTGAGAATTGAGCAGTTTGGTGTACAGTAAATCTTTAAATTTACTACACAAGTTTTTGTTTTCTTTGGAGTTAATAATTACCTGAGTTTTTTTCTATATTCACAGACAAATTATGCAAATTTTTCCTCAGTAGGTTTTGTTGCCTCAATTGGAATATCAGCTAATCTTGAGAACTTCTCCCAGAGCCTTCTCCCTGCTCTCATCTGGGCAGGATGGCTTGCTATCCCTAGCACACAGCTTTCATCCTGAGCTGTCCCTTGACTGTCATCCTGAAAATACCACATACTCTCTCAAATTACATCTTAATTTCCCAAATCTCATGACTTCATTTTCCTTGGCTTCCTGCCTCAATTTTGTGCACTACAGTCTCAAGTAGATTCCTTTTTTTTTTTTTTAAATCTTATTTATCGTTTTCGGCTGTGTTGGGTCTTCGTTGCTGTGCGCGGGCTTTCTCTAGTTGCGGCGAGCGGGGGTTACTCTTCACTGCAGTGCAAGGGCTTCTCACTGCAGTATCTTCTCTTGTTGTGGAGCACAGGCTCTAGGCGTGCGGGCTTCAGTAGTTGTGGCATGCAGGCTCAGTAGTTGTGGCTTGCGGGCTCTAGAGCGCAGGCTTAGTAGTTGTGGCGCATGGGCTTAGTTGCTGCTCAGCATGTGGGATCTTCCCGGACCAGGGCTTGAACCTGTGTACCCTGCATTGGCAGACGGATTCTTAACCACTGCGTCACCAGGGAAGCCCTCAAGTAGATTCTTGAGAAAAGGTATACAGAAGGGAAGTAAATTTTTAGGCACCTTTCAAGTCTGAAAAAATATATATATTTTTTTTACCCTTGACTTTATTGGCAGTTGGCTAGGTATAGAGTCTGGGTTTGAAGTCATTCATCCAGAATTTTTTAAGAACAATTCTACCGGGACTTCCCTGGTGGCACAGTGGTTAAGGGTCCGTGATCCCAATGCAGGAGGCCCAGGTTCAATCCCTGGACAGGGAACTAGATCCCATATGCATGCCGCAACTAAGAGTTCACATGCCCCAACTAAGGAGCCAGTGAGCCACAAATAAGGAGTCTGTGAGCCGCAACTGAAAGAAAAAAAGGAGCACGCCTGCCGCAACTAAGACCCGGTGCAACCAAATAAACAAATAAATAAATTTTAAAAAAGAAATATTATTTAAAAAAATTTTATGGTAAGAGCACTTAAGATGAGATTTTCCTTCTTAACAGATTTTAAAGTGTACAATTCAGTAGTGTAATCTACAGGTACAATGTTGTACAGCACATCTCTAAAACTTAGTCATCTTGTGTAACTGAAATTTTATACCTGTTGATTAGCAACTCCCAGTTTCCCCCTCCCCTTGTCCCTGGCGACCACAGTTCTACTCTTTGCTTCCAGGAGCATGGAATAGATACCTTAGATACCTCATATAAGTGGAACCATGTAGTATTTGTCCTTTTGTGACTATCTTACTTCACTTAGTGTAATACTTCAAGTTTCATCCATGTTGTCACACCTTGCAGGACTTCCTTCTATTTTAAGACTTAATAACATTCTATTGTATGTATATACCACATTTTTTTATACATTCATCTGTTAATGGACATTTAAGCTGTTTCTACATCTTGGCTATTACGAATAGTGTGCAGTGAACATGGGAGTGCTAATATCTCTTGGAGATGCTGATTTCAATTCTTTTCGATAAATACCCAGAAATGGAAATGCTGGATAATATGGCAGTTCTATTTTTAATTTTTTGAGGACCCTCCATACTGTTTCCATAGAGTTTGCACCATTTTGCATCCCACCAACTGTGTACAAGGGTTCCAGTTTGTAAGGTATTGCTCTATTGTTTTCTAGCTTCCAGTGTTCCTCGTGAGAAGTCGAAAGTCATTCTGGTTTCCAATCTCTTATATATTACCCTTTTTTTCCTTTCTGGAAACCAAAAAAAAAAAAAAGTTTCACAGTCTGGAAATTCATGTCCTTCAGTTCTAGGAACTTGTATTAGTTGATTGATGGATTCCTCCCCTTCCAACTAGTTTCATTTTCTCCCCCTTTTTTTGTGGGGATACTCTTTTTAATCTAGTTGCTTAACCTCCTGGACCTATGCTGTTCAATATAGCAGCTATTAGACACATGTGCCTTCTCACATCTGCACTTAAATTAACTGAAATTAAATAGGTTTAAAAAATTCAGTTCCTCAGTCCTACTAGCCACCTTTCAAGTGTTCAATAGCCACATACAGTTAGTGGATACTGTATTAGACAGTGAAAACATAGAATATTTCCATCATCACAGAAAATACTAAGACAGTGCAGTCCTAGATGGTCCTTTAATTTTCTTTTTTTTTTTTTTCTATTTTACTACATCTTTGTCAGTTTGCTTAACTTTATGGAAGATCCCTCCACTTAATCTTCCAGATTCTCTACTGACATTTAAAAAAAAACTGCATCATTATTTTTTATTTTCCAAAGTGATTTTTTTGGTAGTTTGTTTCTTTTCTTTTTTTCCACAGTATCCTATATTAATTTCACAGATTTAATGTCTATTCTTATCTCTCTAGAGATATTAAATGTTAACAGTAGTTATTCCTGAAGAGTTTCTTCTTACTCAAGGTCGCTTTTTCTCTTTGTTTATATTGGTTTATAAACTTCTATATTAGAAGCTTTTAGTAGATTTTAATCTGGGAAGATTTTAATGTCAGCTCCTATTTAAGAGTGAAACATGATAAATCTGCATAGAAGGCCTAAGTACATGAGTAGGGTATGAAAAATGTGCTCTGTATTTTAGGGTGATATGAATTTCCATCAGCAAGTCCTAACAGCGGTGTATTCAGAACTTTCCTCCTGCTGTCCAGATTATTTTGAAAAGACCTTCCCAAGCCTTATCAAGAGGGTATAGACTTGGATGCCAGCATTCCAGGAGCCAAGTTGAGGAAGAGGGAGGAGGTTGCAGTATTTGGGTTGTAAACATTTGTTTCTTCCTTTTTCAGTACTACACCTGTATCTGGAAATGTATCTGGTTTCCTTCAATCTAGAGACCCTCTATTTCACCTTGCACGTCTCAAGTTTCCTGTAAGGGAAGGGAGGTGTGCTGTGCCCTTCATATTCCCCTTCACAACCAAAGGATATATTTCCCCAGCTGTTGGGCGTGCCCTGGGTTGAAGAGGGTCACCTTGCCCATGACCATGGATCTGTGGAGACAGCTTGCCTACAATGATTGGTCAGTGTGAGTGTCCATGCCCCTCACCCAACTCAGGACAATTCAGAAGAGTCAACCCAGCTGGAAGGCCTTTTGGTGACTATTAAGGACCGAAAGCTTTCTGCTCGATCTTTCTTGCTTTCTTTCTTACACAGGTGTTGATCTCACTGACACTTGCTTCTGGGAGAGCAGTTGTCTGGTTGCATATATTCAGAGAAGAAATCTGGATCTAGCTGCTTCTTAAAAATATTTTCAAATTATCTTTCTGTGTTTAGCTTTACCATCATTGTCACTTTCAGAGGTACCTATTCTTAAGCTTTTGTAAGGTCTTACAGTGGCAATTGCTTTGCTTCTCAGCTTTTTCCACTGCTGGTTAGGATTTACGTTTCTCAGATCCATTAAGTCAGCTCACACATCAATTTCGTTACTGTTATCTTTCCTGTTATCTTTTTTTTTTTTTTTTTTTTTTTTTTGCCGTACGCGGGCCTCTCACTGTTGTGGCCTCTCCCGTTGCGGAGCACAGGCTCCGGACGCGCAGCCTCAGTGGCCATGGCTCACAGGCCCAACCTCTCCATGGCATGTGGGATCTTCCCGGACCGGGGCACGAACCCGTGTCCCCTGCATCGGCAGGTGTACTCTCAACCACTGCGCCACCAGGGAAGCCCTTTCCTGTTAGCTTTGACCTATGGGCTTATGTCTTAAAAAAAAAAAAATCTCTTCCCAGTCCTTTTAGTGATGTTTTGGAAATGTACGCATTTAATCTGCCAGTTTCTTGATGCGGACTTCACTCTGCATCTATAACTTCTGACATTTTTATTTGCAAGCCACATTGTATAGTAAATAGAAATATTCATCATTAAAGTTTTCTGGTTGCCCTAATCCAGGAAAGGAGAGTGAGTAAAGTAGAGATTGTATGTCTTGAAATTTGATATATTCTTAGGGAAGTAAGTGATGGTAAACTATCACACTGAGGTTCAGTATGGAAGGAGTTATTACGGGTTTTGCAATTACAAGATGATATAAATGACTGAGTATAGATTGAAAAATAGACATTAGCTCGAGGATCATGGTGGTTTACGACTTGAATAACATAATTATTTTTAACAGCCATACTGATGGGGTAGGATACATAAAAGGTAGGCACTTAAAAGCTATCTTTTCATTAAACTCAGTATTATGAGATATAATATGCAATAGTATGTACCGTTCTAGATGCGAAAGGAGTAGGATGAACTTCAAGAAGGCTTAGAGGAAAATGGCAAATATGATTAAAGGGCTGGGAATAGGGAGAATCTAAGTGAGAAGCAGAAGAACACACAGTTTATTCAGAAGAGAAGAATTAGATGGCTTCCTAATGGCCCTAAAGCATATAAAGCAATACTAATTCATTTTCACATTTTAAGTGCTTTTTTCTGGGAAAATTTAAAGGGATAATTGGTGGGTAAAGTACTTTATTGTTAGTAGGACTTTCAATGTTAGTTTTCTTCCCTCTTACAGGATCCAAGCATGATAAAATGGTCTTTAACTTCAACAAGGAGTTAAGTTTTAAATAAGAATTCTCTAGAAGTGAGGATTATTATAGGATAAATTTATTGATTTAAAAACTGATATTTACAGAGAAAAAGGGATGGAAGGAACTAGATCAATGAATGTGTGAAGGTGGTTTTCCTTGCATAATGAACCTAGGAAAGATGTATTTCCTTATTTCCTATTTCCTATATTTTCCTAATTTTTCACATATTTTTTTCATAAATGACCAGGTAATATTTTTTTCCAATGGATACAAACCGACACTATTTGTATTTTTAATTAAATATGATATTGTGGATATATTCCTTTTTTACTGTGATGTAGAGGAAATGTAAAGATTATAGGTTAAACTCAAGCGAAACAAAGCTTGTGTTTGAGTCCTGACCTTGCCACTAAGTAGTTTTGTGAACTTGGGCGCGTTACTTAACTTTTGAAAGCATTGATGATAATATTGCTTTTACCAGAGGGTTGTTGAAATGATTAAATTAATGAATATATAGAAAGCATTTAGAAAAACACCTGACTGATGATAAGCACTCAGTAAGTATTAGATATCATTTTTATTCCAAAAAACATTTAAGGTCACATATAGTTTTTAAAATTTACTTCCAAACAACTCATTTACTTTTATTTAGATCACTTAAATAACACCCATGTATTGATTATATGTTTTTTTAATGTACATGTTAAAATAGTAATAGTTTTCTTCAAAAAGTTTTTTATGTATCATCTAAAATCACCTTGTGTACTTCCAGCAACATTCATGACTTTTTTACTACTTTGGGAGAAACATCAGAAAACTATACTTTGACATACATATTCACATTAAAGCTTATTTTTAAATGTGAAGCTAATAATCTCTAATTTTAAAATGAAAATTATATTTCCTTGCTAAATGAAAAAACAGAGGGAAATTTTGAGGAGCACATCAGCTGCTAAAATCAAGCCATAACCATCCAGCTGGAATGACTAAACGCCTTTCTTGCTTTACTAGGATAATGTCAAATTTTACCTACAAATTTCAGCCACTGGTAACATGCTAGACTTATCTAAGGTAATAAACTGAATGAATTCTCCCTACCTTAAAAACGTTTGTTTACTTAACATCATTATAGTGGTCTTTTGTGGGTCTTAATAAGTGCAACAGCCAGGTATGTCCTATGATCATTTTTTCCAATATGATGGGTATGAAATTCTACCTCTTTGTTTTTAATTTGAACTTTCCTGATTACTAATTAGGTTGAGTCTCTTGATATGTTCATGGTCAATTCAGGTTTCATTTCCTTAGGCTTATTTTGTCTATTGTAATTTTTTTATATTGAGTTGTTTGTATTTTGTTATTTATTTGGAGGAATTCCTTAAGTATTCTTGATACAAATTGACAGTCGATTTTTTTGTGTTGCAAATATCTTTTCCAGACTTTTTGTAGGCTGGACCCAGAGCTGGCCTATGACTATGAGTTTGCATTGTTCACCAGTTGTCCATCTCTGCCTTCCAGAGACGTCTGAGGAACTGGCCCTTGTTTTTGTCTGGCCATTCTAAATTCAGCGAAGTATTATACTTTGACTAGCGCTGTGTTAGCCTAGGGGAACAAAGAACAGTAACAGAGAACTCTGTGCAGCCTGAGTGTGATCTACTCCACAGCCGTCTGAGTCACACTGTATATTGTATTGCATGAGGGAGGAGACTTGTATTTCCTGAGATGAGGTAGTCCTCACGCATCCAGACCGGTTTACACGTGGAAGCGCTCTTGTCTCATGTATGTAGGACTGGCTTGGAGAGGCACAGCTGAGCTTCCAGAACATCTGATGTATCCATCATTAGCTCTGCAATTTTAATCCGCAATTGTGTCCACTGGTAGAGACCCTTTTGCAGCATTTCTGGAGCCTTCCACCCTCTTCTGTCACTGGATAATAATGCAAGTTCTCTGCTGAGTATCTTGAGTGATATAATGTCCTTGTCTATCTCTTATTTATTTGGCCGGGCAGCAGGCAGGATCTTAGTTCCCCAACCAGGGATCGAACCTGCGTCCACTGCAGTTGAAACGGGGAGTCTTAACCACTGGACCATCAGGGAAGTCCCCCTTCTCTATCTTTTAGATGAATGACCCTTGTTTTGCTTACTCAGGTGGTTTCTGTATCCGGTAGGTCCACCATATGATGCTCCCATTGACGTCTGTCAATTCTGTGGTCATTCATCTTTTTGCTCTTATTGGACTGTCTTTTAATGAATGCGTTCTGAGTTTAATGAAGTCGAATATAAATCACATTTTTGGTATCATGTTTAAGAAAACCTTCACTATACCAAAGTCAGTAAGATATTTACCTATATTTCTTTTTTAAAAAAATAAAGCGTTGAATTCTCTTTGAATTGCTTTGTGACTGTGATGTGAGGTGGGGGTCCAAATACATTTTTATTTAAATATAGAGGTTCAATATTTCCAGCATCATTTGATAAAATAGTCCATCCTTTCTGCATTAGTGTACAATGCAAGCTCTGTCAGATATCAGGTTTTCACAGGTGTATATACATGATTCCTGGCCCTCCATTCTGTTCCACTGGTGCATTTTTAAAAACTGATTTGTCTACAACATTTCATCTATTGTTATAAGTTTAGTATAAAAACTGATACGAGGTACCACAACTTTTCCTATTTGGTTTATCTTTGTCAGGATTGTCAGCTATTTTTGCAGTTTTTAAAATTTCACACAAATTTAAAATCTCAATGTCGTGGCAGCCTGGATGAGAGGAGAGTCTGGGGGAGAATGGATACATGCATATGTATGGCTGAGTCGCTTTGCTGTGCACCTGAAACTATCACAACACTGTTAATTGGCTATACTCCAATATAAAATAAAAAGTTAGAAAACATCACCTTGGCGGACTCCACAAAAGAACAAATAAACAAAATCAAAATGAAAAAAGAAAGCAAAAAAAAAAATGTTGAGATTCAGGATTTTCATTGGAATTCATATATCATTGGAATTATATATCAATTATGGCTTAACTCACATTGCTGTGATATTAAAACTTTCTATCCATTCATCCATGATTATTTTCTGGCACCCCACTTATTTAGATATTCTTTAATGGCTTTCAATAACGGCAACATTTTCTTCCTAAAGTTCATGCACCTTTCTGCTAGGTACTTTTTGTTTGCTATTACACATCAAAATTTTTGAAAGTTGCATTTATTTATAATTTGTTGCTCATGTATAGAAATGCAGTTGGCTTTGGATATTTGTCATGTAATTGTCAATTTTGCAAAGTCAAATATCAGTTATTTCTCTGTATATTCATGTGGGCTTTCTATGTAGGCAGTTATATAATTTGAAAATAATGATAATTTTATTCTCATTCCAATCTTTACAACTTTTACTTCTTTTTCTCTTCTTAGGGCACTGGCTAGCACTGCTAGTGTATTAAACAAAATTGGCAACAATTTTTTAGAAGAAATACTTCGAGTGTTTCAATTGTCTATTATATTGGCCATGTTTTTTTTGGTGTCGGGTAGGAAGCATAAAGATCATAGCCTTAATCGAAAAGTAGAAGATTCCCTTATTTGTAGTTTTACCTTGTGCTCTATCAAAACATGTTTAATGTGTACTGCTGTGGAATTCCTGAGCCTACTGAGATGGTCATATTTTCTCCTTGAACCAGCGAATATGGCAGATTTTACTAATAGGCATTCTAATGTTGAACATTTCTTTGCTGTGATAAATTCAGTTTGCTCAGGAAACATTGTTGCTTTTTTCATTGCTGGATTCAGTTTGCTTATAATTTTTGTTTAGAATTTTTGCTTCTATATTTATGGTGATATTAGGTTTCATTTTTTTCACACACTTCTCAAGCTGTCCTTGCCTGGTTTTAACGTCAAGATTATATTACTTTTCTATTCTCTGAAAGAATTTGTTTAAGATTAGGTTTATTAAATGTGTGGGAATACTCATGCATAAAATCATTGGGGCTTAATATTTTGGGGAAAAATTTTAAAACTGATTCAGTATGTTTAATGATTATAGATAATTCCAGTTTTATTTCTCTTCCTGAGTCAATTAAAAAAAATTTAACAAACTTTCCATTTTACGTAATTTTTCAAAATCACTGGCCTAAGGTTTTTATTATATTGTCTCCTTAATCACTCCTGCAATTGTTGTCATAACCCCTTTTTCATTTTTCATATTGAAGTTTCTAATAGTAAAGTTTTGGTTAGTGAATGATCTACATTTTTGAATGAAGTTTCTGTATCTTATCTCTATTTTTTTCAAGAGTTCCAGTGGATAAAACATTCTAGTTGTCACCAACTCTTAACAACATTTTGAAGATAGTATTCCACTGTCTTCCAGCTTTTATTGTTGCCTTTGAGAGCGGAGCTGCCAGTCAAACTGGCTTTCACTTGCAGATGAAGTCATTTCCCTAAGCCTGATTTTAAGACATTCTCTTTGTATGTAGTGTTCTTTAGTTTCACATTTCCGAGACTTGGTTTGCTTACATTTATACCGACCTTTCAGATGTGTTGGGCTTTCTAAATCTGAGTATTGAGTTTTATAAATTCTGAAAAATCCTCAACAGTTTATTCTCTACAGTTCTATTCTCTTCTTCTAAAATTCCATATATTTTGGATTGCTTTTCTTTAACCACTATTTCTCTTGAACATTTTTTTGTATGTGTCTGTAATACATTGCATGTATGGATTTGCTTTTCTAACTCACTAATTCTTTCTAATTCTATGAACAGTCTGCTGTTTATCCTGTTCATTGAGTCTTTATTTGTAATTATCCTCTTTCTCATTTACAGAAGTTCTCTTTGGTTCTGCCAACAAAAAAAGTGGCACTTGTCATCTGCCTCTACAAGGATGAGGTCACTAGCCACTGCAGCCATGGACCTTCAACACACCCTGAAAGGCGTTCAGGGTGGAGATCAGGAAGGAAGCCTTCTGTGTTCTGAGTAAAACTGGTAGAACAAGTCTTCAGATAGATAATTGCAGGAGATTTTATGAGCCCAATTCTTGCATCTCCTCATATCTAGAAAAGCACTAAAATCATTAACAGTGACATCTGCTCTCGTGACTAGCAGCCAGCCTCTGCCAACATGTGTGCTCCACTGCACGTCCCCCCTACACTAAAATCGTATATAACACTGCCCTTCCCCCTACCACTTAGGAGCAGTTTCTCAGAACTATCTGAGACACTGTCTCCCAGGCTAGAGTCCTCATTTTGCCCCAGATAAAACTTAAATCACAACTCTCATGTTGTGCTTTGTTTTTCAGTCGACAGTTTTTTTTTCAAATCTACCTGGTTAATTTTAATTGTCTTTGTCCCTCCATCATTTTTTTAAAATTTGTTTTAAATTTTCTCTAAATAAATTAAGTAGACTTATATTTTTAATAGTTCCAATATCTTCAATATCTTCTTGTCCTCGAAGATTCAATTTTGTAATTTCCTTTTTTTCTGATGATTCTTGCTTGTGGTACCTTACCTCACAGCATTCATGATTTTTATCACATACTCATGTTCCTTGGAACGTTATATCTCTGAGGATTCTTGTAGAACTTCAATTAAAAATGCCCAATAAGAAAAGTTTTGCATCTTATTTTCCAATGCGTCTGGGGAATCAGATGCTGATCAGAATCAGCGTCACTGATCAGAATCACTTTAAATAAAATTTTCAGCTAGAATTACTCTATATCCAACAGATATTGTGAATTCAGACACCAAACATAAATGAAGGTAAGGTTCAGATTAGGAATGCTTACGAAAACCAGTCTTTTTCTTTTCTCATGTTCTTGCCAGAACCAAGGTTAAATAAGCAAGTCTTCCTCTTTGGGACCTCTCAGCCCCTGTTCCAGGTGACACTGTCAATGTCTTTCATTGCCCCAGACTTGTGCTGATGACTTCAATCTGATCTCCTGCTCTGTTGAGGACCTAGGCTTTGTCTTTCTTCCCTCAGCTACTCCAACATACTCCTCTTATTCATACTTCCTTTTTGTTCCTCAAATCTAATGTTCTCCCTTACTTTACCACTAGCACAGCCATATTATAAATTTTTTAATTTTATGCAGCAATTTTAGATATTCTGTATTAGGATCTCTCCTCTGCACCTCTAGCTCATTATACGCTTCTTAATCTTATAATTGATTTCTTTATAACAATAGATTGTTGAGAACTCAACAACAAACCACAACGGATGAATTATTTTCATTTCAAAAATATATGAAAGACTATTTCATATCAGTGATTTAACCCTACAAGAGAGGGTTGAGGTCTCCAATTTTCTACTTGTTATAAAAATGCTAATGCCTTCCTCAACAGCATGTATGGCAAATACCTGGCTTGCTTGTGACTATTACCTTCTAGTCTATTCACTGTGACCTTGGAAGAGGTCGATAATTGATTACAGTTGCCCGTTTGAGGTGACAAGATGCCACTTCAAAAAGCTTTTCAACATAAAATTCTGGGTAGCTATTACCAATCACATGACATTTGGTCATATAGTAACTCGTATTTGCCATGCTTGTCTAGATTATCAGATTCACTCGAGTTCTTTTTCACCACTATTATTTATTTTCCTCACAAATTAATAGTGTATCTTTTGACTCTAACGATGATGCGTGATTGCACAAGTGTGATAGTCACTACGGAAAGACACCACCAGACACCAGCAAAAGACATGCAATCCTTTAATGTAGGTAATGGATAAAGCTGTCATCTATAAATCTAGACATGGCTACACAGCGTGAAATGGCCAGCCAGCAGCATGCATGCAGTTTGATAAGTACTCTTGGCTTTCAAGTTCTCATATCGTCCCACTGCTGCCAATGAGACCATCTGTCTAAAGAGAGGGTATCATCAGGCCTTTGGGAACCTGCCTTCACCATTTTCCTGTTTTTTGGTTATGTATGAATTTTTAGATACCCTCTAGTACCTTCCTATTCACTGGTAACCACCATATTCCTAAGATCTTTGCAGTTAGACTAGAGAATTAAAAGCCATCTTTCCAGGGCACCCTACCCTCAATAGATCAAGGTTTGGGGCTTACCTGAAGTTCTATTCAGATAATAGAACTGATAATAGAACCTGAAGTTCTATTCAGATAATTTTTACTGTAACTTTAATTTAGCTAATCAATCCCTCTTTTCAACACAAAGCTAGACTATCAACTCAAGAAGTCATCAGTCAATGGTATGGCTTGATTTTCTGCAGTTCTGTTGCAATGTACGTAAATAAGTTATTAAATAATTTGTTCATTTGAATCTCATCAATCTATCCTTTAGGTTTCGCTGAAATTCTATTGCAAGATGAAATATATCTGGAGTCGCATTTTGGGTCCATCACTTAATTACTTCTTTCAGCTCATACCTAAGGCACCCTAAACAGGTCAGAGATCATGTACTTGAAAAATCAAACAAAATTATGACTCTTAGCCATTCTGATGGCTACTTCTTAATACTATCCTCCAATGTGACTCAGAGTTCTGCCCTATCCTTCCCTTCTATCCTGGGTATCTCAGCTTCTTTTCGACACTCATGAGTACACTTCTTAGTGATCACGTTACTGTAAACTACTTTCTTGAGAGATCAACCCTCTCAGTGTCTATATCATCCTGTACTATACCATGCTTGCTTTCATATTTCCTCGAATAGGCTTATTTACCCATTTTTGCACTAAGGTTGTATTAATGAATAATATATTTTGTGTCTATATACTTGGTATATCCCATTTCTAATTTTTATAAAAGAATCACTAATTTTCTTTATTTACAGTTAGTAGAAGTTGCTATTTTCAATACTTTTACCATCTCTATGCTTTTGGCCACTTTATTTCATCCCATCCCTTATGATCTCTCATACCCTAACAGTCACGACACACTCCTAAATCTCAGATTATCACTGGCGTTCCTCAGCTCAAAAACCCTTTCTGTGTTCTCCTCAAGTTTTGAAAAAAAAAAATCATTCTAGACAGATTCGAAGTAGCCACAAGACTGCACCTCTCAATGCCAATCAGTTCCGTTTTCCATGTGTCACACCCTAGCTTT
Organism: Aethalodelphis obliquidens; assembly: GCF_003676395.1. Lineage (NCBI taxonomy): Eukaryota > Metazoa > Chordata > Mammalia > Artiodactyla > Delphinidae > Aethalodelphis > Aethalodelphis obliquidens. The sequence continues at coordinate 7,120,015 of NW_020838000.1, forward strand.
CATTCTGGGGCTCAAAAGTGAATCAGACACGGCCTCTGCCTTCACAGAGATCATAGCTGAGAAGGGGAAAGGAACATATGGAAAAAAAGGGCACAATCCAATGTGCTCCTAAGCACCATTTATACCCTCCAGAGCTTCTCCTCAATATGATGTCATTTTAGCAGCTTTCTAGTTAATAGATGTTCATCTCATCTTGCATAAACACCGTTAATATGAATGTCTGCTATGAAATGCCAATACACGGGCAAAAATTTCGTTCTCCACGTTGAGGAGCAGTTGCCAAATTATGTGTGTATACGTTTTCCTCAGGAACTGAAAGATGTATTTTTAAAGTAGATCAAATGAAACTGGTTACCATATAATTTTAAGAGACTGAGCAATTATCCAAACATTTCAGGAGACATTTATCCAGTGAAACTTCTGTGCTGTCTAGGAGTCAAATCATTCCCCATATAACGTGTCAAACAAATACTTGAAAAGCCTCATGGAATTTGGGGGAGACCCACCGTAAAGATAAACAGGATTGCTTGATGGTGGTTCCTAAAAAGTCTTCCTGTATAAAAACAAGCTAGATGGGATGGAAAGCTCATTTTCACTGATGTGAGGGGCAGAAACTAAACTCAAACTCCCTTGAAGCTGGGCACGCAATCTCTCCTCTTCAGGGCACCCAGTGTTTCTCAGCACTTCTCTAAGTAGCTGGCACCTAAGCTCTCAGCACCCAATAGTCTTTCTCACACTGGCAAAGCCATTAACACACTAATCAATATAAAAAGAAAAGCAAAGAGGGAAAGCACTCCCCCACCACCCCCTGAAGCATAAATCCACAGTCCCAAGTATGTCTCTCCACAAGATGCTGAAGCCTGAGACTCAGGTACCTGCAAACCTTTTTGTCCACGGTTTCCAGCCTCTCCCAAGTGATGCTACCATCATTCCTAACAGCAGCATGATAGCTATAATCCTGGAATTGGGAACATTCCCTAATACCAATGTCTAGTGAATTCTGCCAGACATGGAGACCTCACTAAGAATGTATATCCAACCAGGAAGTCAACTTATACAGCTTTTTAAACTCTCAACCTGAACTTACTAATCCTCTTAATACATATTTGTCTGGTGTTTCAATTAATTGACTTTTCAACTGCAAAATGTTTTTAAATGTTAAATTCACCAAAAAAGGGTTAAAAAATATGTCTCCAACCCCAAAGTTATAAAACTAGAAATACCTTTTATAAAAATATGACTGATAAGAAATTTGTTTGATAATTTCATCCAAGGGGCATAAACTACTGACCAATAGAACAAATTCAGCCCACAAGGTATATCTCGATTGGCTGCAGAATATTTAAAATTTTTCTTTAAAATAGAATGATGTAGCGAAGCATACCATGTGTGTTATGCCTAGGTTCCCACCATGGTCTATCACAGCATTTCATTCATCACGTTATCCCATGGTGTCCAAAGGCAAAGTAGTTTATGAACCCTGGCTTATACTATTTGCCTTTAGAAGATTCTAGGAAAGAATAGTATTGGCGAATATGTAAAAAACAACCCACAGCTTTAAAAAATATAGGTAATATGTTATGTATGTGATTAAAACTCTTCAATCACTTTGAGGATCTACCTGAGCTCTTCATTCCCAGTTTCATCACATATTTGACAAAAAGTGCGTCTAGATCTCCTGAAGGCAGAAATCTATCTCCTCAGAAAAAGTATCAACTTTTACAACAGTTCTTTCATCAGACAACTGCTCTTTATTAACATTGGGGCCTGTGTTTCTTCATTATGCAAAGAAAAAAAAAAATCAGGCAGGATATTTCAGCAGGGGAAAGGAACATTATTACTATGCTCCCCATTGAAAATTAAAATATTCAAAATATGTCAAAATCATCTTAGACTTAATATCTGATCAGTGGCTTAATGTCTGTTTTTACAGAGAACATTTTTATATGTATTTTTAAGAAGTGACTTCCACTATCTTCAAAAATGTGACCAAACTGAGATTCTCAGAAACTGGAGGACAAACAGAAGAGTCAACAAGAACACAAAATTCACCAGCGGCAGAGATTCTATTTGAAGTGAATAGAATCACACTAGGAGTAAGAACCCGTTTCGAGAGGCTTGGAGCAGGCTTTGATAAATACACATCCCGCGGTCTTTGACTTAAACTAAATATATTCATCAGAATGTGCAGCTTTGATAATTATGATACGATCATTTTGGAAATGCAAGAATGCTATGTTTTCCTCTATCTGTGAATAGTCTCCTAAATTGGACTTCATTTATGCATTCATTTATTCAGTCACCCATCAATCAAACATTTATTGAGTATTTACTAAGTGTTAGACCCTCTGGGTTGGGGATACGATCTTGAACAAGAGAAGAAAAGCCTGTTTCCGGATGAAGCTTACATTTTAATGGAGTGGAGAGCAATTACGATATAAACTAACTTTTGAAAAATGTGTTTCATATAGCCATACAGGCTATGCCTACAGTGAACAAGGTGATGGGATAGAGTGGCTGGAGATGGGCCCTTCAGACTGGATGGTCAGGAGAACCTTTCTAAGGAATGTGTACAGCATGAAGCTTCTCAAACTTGGATGTGCCTGTGAATGGCACAGGATCTTGTCAGAATTCAGATTCTGATTCAGAGGTCTGATGTGGGGCCTGAGATTCTGCATTTTTAATGAGCTCCCAGGTGATGCTAATGTGTCAGGTCCTCATACACTTGGGATAGTAAGGACTTTGAATAAGAAATGAGAATGGTAAAACCCTTGGGCATATATCTGGAAAAGATTAAAACTCTAATTTGACAAGATACATGCGCCCCAATGTTCACAGCAGCACTATTCACAATAGCCAAGACATGGAAGCAACCTAAATGTCCATTGACGGACAAATGGATAAAGAAGATGTGGTACATAGATACAATGACATACTACTAGCCATAAAAAAGAATGAAATAATGCCATTTGCAGCAAGATGGATGGACCTAGAGATTATCATACTAAGTGAAGTAACTCAGACAGAGAAAGACAAATACCACAGAATATCATTTATACGTGGAATCTAAAAAATGATACAAATGAATGCATTTGCAAAACAGAAATAGATTCATAGACATAGAAAACAAACTTATGGTTACCTAAGGGGAAAGCGGGGAGGGATAAATTAGGAGTTTGGGATTAACATACATGCACTACTATACATAAAAGAGATAAACATCAAGGACCTACTATATAGCACAGGGAACTATATTCAATATCTTTTAATAAACTATAATGGAAAAGAATGTGAAAAAGAATAGATATACACATATATATGTATATATATGTATATACATATAACTGATTCACTTAGCTGTACACCTGAAACTAACACAACATTGTATATAAACTATACTTCAGTTAAAATAATTTCTTTTAATAAAAAAAAAATGAGCATGGTAAAAAGAACTGACAGTCATGTGTGGGACTTTGGGGAGGAACTGAGACAAGCCCAACCTTGTGTCCACCTCATTTCTAATCTTCTCTCATCTGTCTCACAGGATGCCCCAGGGCATAAAGGGAGGATCAGAGATCTGAGACCAGAGAGGCCTGGGCTTCCATCCTGTCTCCAGCTTTTCACAGCACCGAGGTTTTGGGCAGCTCCCGTACTCTCTCTAAGTCTCATTGCTCCACATCGTGGGATCCTTGCGTAATCTGTCTGGCTTAGAGCAAAGAATCAGTAAATGAAAGGCACTCTGCAGCAGGCATCATACTACCACGAGGTGACAAGTATGAGGATGGCAAACAGCACAATAGGACAGCACAGTAGAAGACAAAGAGAGTCCCAGGGCCCTCAGTCTTGCTGCTTCGCTGTTCCAAGTATGGGCTTCTCAGCTCCAGACTCTTCGAGATACGAGAAAAATAAGCCCTTATTTAGTTAAGCTCACATTAGTTAGGTTTTCTGGCTCTTGTACCTAAATGCAATTCATATCTAATTGTTGAGTGCAGCTATTCATTATTATTATTTCTTCTGAAGCCACTTAGCAATAGGAAAAGACAGGAGCACTCTAAAGCTTTTGCCAGTGTCCTTAATCATGACAACCAGCTCTGCCCACCAAAAGCTAGACTACCAAGAAATGCCACTGCATTTGACCCCTGATCTGTATTGTCACTGAAGATAATGTGGAGACCGTCACACATCAACCCCTAAATTCTCAAGGCAAATTTGAAGTGTCCACTTTTTAGAAATGGTCATCAAAATCCCCCAGTTTTGAGGCAACTGATAATGTCGTTGGCACATCATGAATAACCCAGTGTCAACCGTCATTTCAAGCCAAATCTGGGGCACCCTACAAGCAATAAACAAGGCACATATTCTACTCAACTGAGCAGAAAACCAAATTAGCATGTGAAGAAAGTTTAGGAAATTGAGACACATGCAACTGAGGAAAAGAAACTTTTAAAAGAAGCTGTGCCCTCACACAGGTAAAGGTCCTTTCGTAACATTAATTAATCAGCAGGTTTGTACTCAGTGTCTGTTATGTGTAAAGTACTGGAGGAAAGTGAAAGGCAGCTGGAGCAGGATGCCAAGTTTAAGGCCCTCACTGTTGTGGGAAAAACAGGTCAGAAGTGTTAGGCCAGCAGCGAGGCACAGATCAGTCTAAGGGAAGGACACTCACTATGACCTAAGGGGGTTCAGGTAAGATGACTATAAAGAAAAGATGTGGGATTTTCATGGTAAGCAGGGGTGACAAAGATGTTCCAGGTGAGGGGAAGTTTGAGGACCAGGGTATGGAGAGAGAGAGACTGTGAGTTTTACTCGCTGAGCGTGAACAGACCAGCTTGGCTTGTCCAGACTTCAAGAAGGTTTAGAAGGTGGTATGTATGTAGTTAGAAAGTGAATTGTGAGGAGCATCATAAGCTGATTCTTAAGTAATTGGAACTTAAAACCTGCTTACCTGAGCTAAGAGCAGATCTGTTTAATTAAAAGAGGAAGTTCTGCTCTCTTGCTTCCCTTCATGTGGGCTTTCCTCTGTGCACGAGCGCCCTGGTATCGGTCTCTCTGTGACCAAACCTCCTTCTAAGGACACCCGTTGGATTGGATTAAGTTCTACCCTAACGGTCTCATTTTACCTTAATTACCTCTTCAAAGGCTCTATATCAAAATGCAGTCACATTCTGAGGTCCTGGGTGTTAGGGCTTCAGTGAGTCCAGAACAGTCCCCAAACCAGAAACTTGGAATTCATCAACTCTTTCTTTTCCCTCATCTCTACTGTCAAGGTCTACCGGTCATAACTCTGAACTCTATCCTCACACCATCTAAGCTCCTTAGAAAGACATAATAAAATCTTTAAGTTTTAAGTCATGCCTGCCTATCTAGAGTTGAAACTCAAAACCCTGACTTTTAGAAACTACTTCTGAACAAAGGTCAGCTATTTGTTATTTCATCTCCTGAAATTAACTTCCCTTCCTTTCAGTTTATCAAACTCCTCACATCCTTCAAGTTTTGTTTCAATATTATTTTCCCTGTGAAGTTCTCCTTGACTCTGCTCCAATTCTTGCTGGCCCCACGCTACCATTTTACCTTGTCTGGGAAGAATTTACCATTTCTGCCACTCTACTGTCACTGAACATAGTATACTGCAAATACTGGATCCATTTCCTTCATAAGATCATGAGCTCTTTGGAGAAAAAAAAAAACACCAATAGAAGGAATGTACACTCTGGAATCTGTACGAGTGTCAACCCTAGTCCTACCATTTTTCACTATGTTGACTTTGTCAAATTACTTAAAATTCATTGGTAAATAGGAATAGGAATAATTCCCATTTCATAGGGTTATAACGAGAAGCAAATGAAGTAATCATCAGTATGAAGCAGAGACTCAATAACAGCTAGCTATTTTTATAAAACATGTAGAATATAACAATGACCACAACTCTTTTCTTCTTGGGCGTATTCAGTGCTACGTGATTTGCAGATATTATCTCGTATATACCTAAAGTAAGTGTAGACGTGTATGATTACCCCTTTTTATAGGTGAAGAAACTTAGTCTCCGAAAGGTTAAGCAGCTTGTCTAAGGGCTAACAGCCAACACATGTGGAACCAGGGTTTAAGCTAAAATTTAGATGATTCAAACAAAGCATACTGTACCCAAACAATCATTCAATATGGAAGGCAGAATGGGTGCTCAATGAATATTGATTGAGTTGCTTAATTCGTTATTAATCCGCAATTAAATTAATATATTTCTTACTGATATTTCTATAGGGAAAGAGGTAAACAGGGTCTCATGTTAAATTAACTCAGTAATGCTAGACACACATATAGAAGTTATTGGTTTACACACTTTTTTTAGAATGGAAATGAAATATGTGTCAAAAAATGGAAGGAATATAAAAGGTAATTAAAATCACCAGATTTCTGCTGAAGTCTCTCTCTCTCTCAATCACACACACACACACACACATCCCAGATCAGCAGCTGAAAACTGAGTGTCCAAATAGTACTTTGCATTTTATGCCAATCTTCCATCAATACTATTCATTGTATCCCATACCTTGCTAGTTTTTTCTATAAAATATGATTTTCCTCCTTTCAAATAAACCCCAGAACAATGTAGACGTTACTGATTAAAGCATTTTTTCTTAAAGAAGTACAATTTATATCTCTTAAGCAAAGTCCATCATATGAGCCTTGGTAGGGAATTAATTTAATTAACACAAACCATATTCCTACAACTCAGATGATCTTCAGAGATACATTCGTATGACATCTGGTATCGGGTCACATCAGGCTACATGCTCACCTCGAGTTTTCTAGTGCTGAGATACAATACTGCTCCAATTATACAGAGACATTTTAAGAGTTTTCAAACACATCTTGAAGTTCTAAAAATACCATACGCTAAGGTGTGCCTTTCCTGCAAGACATGCCATCAATTGGTGAATTTTAAGGTATTTTTGCCCTATTAAGAGCAGATTAAAAAAAGAGAGAAATATATATATGTATTTTATGATCATTTTATAACTATGCTGGCTTACAATAGTTACTTTGCCTCTATTAAAATACTACATAGTTTTGTGGGACATTTATAACTTAGCAACAGAAAAGAAAATATTCTTTTTTTTTTTTTTTTTTTTTTTTTTTTTTTTG